>NC_059425.1:192989500-193015479 GCF_021028975.2 Sphaerodactylus townsendi
TGGTCCGGCGGGCGGGGCGGGGGGGGGGAGGGGGGGGGGGGGGGCGGGGGGGGGGAGGGGGGGGGGGGGGGGGTGGGGATGCTGGCTCTCCAAGAGGAGGCAGTACACCTGATTGTGTGTTATCAATGGTACATATGTTGCCAAATGAGATTTATAGGTGGAAATTTAAGCTGGGGAGGAAATCCCAACATACCTACTGCTGACATCTAAGAATCTGAACTACTGTCTCAGGTTCACGTGCAGCTGGCAACTACAAACTGAAAACCAGATGGGTCCCAAGCACCACTGGTTGAGTACACCTCACACTGCTACAGCCCATGAGCCCCTGCAGTCTGTTCCTGGGGGTCAAATGGCATTCAAACATTTGGGGAGAAGCGAATATCTGCAATAAGAGGGTTTACTGGCAAAAAAAAATCTCTATCCTTCCCTGCATTGACCATGTGGCACCCCTGAAGTCAATGCAATACGTTCATCTCTGGTGTTCAAAGCATCCCCTCCGCCCCTACGTGGTGGCAGAACGTAAACTTCTTGAAACGAACTTCAGTCCTTCCAATAAAGACTGGCAGAGGACGTAATGGTGGCCCCAAGGGTAGACAGCATGAAAAGGGAATTAGTCAGACTCATAGAATCATCGAGTTGGAAGAGACCACAAGGGCCATCAAGTCCCTGCAATGCAGGAACACACAATCATGGGAGACAAGGAAGAGATGGACCCCGGGACTGAGCCAGTGGGGCTCTGAAGACAACTGCCCTGCGATTTTCTTACAGGCGTTCCAAACAACCCACCCAAGCACAACATTATACTTATCTGCCAAAGGGAGAAGAGACTTGGACTAAACAGCCTGTATGGCCCCTTCCACTCTGATTCTACAACTCTCGTGGGTCTCTTAAGGTGCTACTGAACTCAAAGTGAGCTCTTCTACTTCAGATCAACACTGTTACCCTCTGAAATTACCAAGCATATTCAAGAGAAATGCTTAATTATTCAGCATAGTTCTGTGTAGCAGCCTGCTATTGTTACCAGAGCAAAAAGTTTGCATCAGAAGAGAGATGAACAGCAATAACAAAACAGTTTTATTCTTCCTGACAATAAATTGAAAACACAAAGCTTTCAAAACATCTGGAGCTTTTGTGTTGAAGAGGGCAGTGCCATCAGTGCTGTCCTCCATCCAGAAATCCGGAGAAGCGTGTGATGAAGGCAGCTCCATCTGTCAGATGCACCCTCACTCTTGCTGGTCCATTAACCTCAAAGGATCAACAGAGTCGTCGGAACCACCCATCTCTTCTTTCACACCTGAAGACACAAAGAAGAACTTCAGTATGTATTTAAAACAGATGCAGCTATTTGTGGTTACATTAAAACTACTGTAAAAGAACCAAACCTCCAAGGCCAGTTAGCTAAAAAGAAGAAGAGTTTGGATTTATATCCCCACTTTCTCTCCAATAAGGAGACTCAAAGGGCCTTACAATATCCTCCCCCCCACCCCCCAACCAAACACTCTGGGAAGTGGGTGGGACAGAGAGCTCCAAAGAACTGTGAGTAGCCCAAGGTCACCCAGCAGGCATGTGTTGGGAGTGCACAAACTAATCTGGTTCACCAAATAAGCCTGCATAGCTCAACAGGCAAAGTGGGGAATCAAACCCAGTTCTCCAGATTAGAGTGCCCCTGCTCTTAACCACTCTAACTAGTTTTAACCCCATTACCCAGAAGATGGCAAAGAAAGTTCTATTTATTTGATTTTTACCCTGCTCTCCCCTGCCACAGCAGGCTCAGAGCAGCTCACAACAATGTAACAACAATAAAAATTATATACCATATAAGCCCAGACCTTTTAGAATAACAGACCTTACAGAGGGCAGCTACACTGGTAACAGCAGGCTTGATTCTCAGCAGCTCCCACTATGTTCTGCAGCAAAGGTCTGCAACCTACTTCAGGGAACCCTTTCCACATTAACTAGTCTGCAGACCTCTCCCAATCCATCCTGGTGTGTCTGAGGAATTTCTCTCACCCCAGTATAGCCCAGCCGTCCCACAAAGTCCCAGTGCTGCCCACATGAACTAAGTGGGTAGCCAATAAATCTAAAATTCCTGCAGCTGCAGATGGCAAAGGAGGTTCTCTGCAAAAAGATCTCTGCGGAGGGGAGGGGAGGGGAGGGGAGGGGAGGGGAGGGGAGGGGAGGAACATACATAGAAAAGACTCCTGGAGGGTGAAACACATTTCTGCCCAGAGAGTGACTCTCCTCCTCCGTGGATCTGTCTGATCTTCTTTTACATTTCACACAGTGAGTGATTAGAATGTGGGATTCCCTGCCAGAGCGTGTGGCGACGGCCACAGGAGAAAGTTTTAAAAAGGGATTCGACAGAGTCATGGAGGAAACGTCTTTCAGCAGCCACTTGCCACGGTGACGAAAGAAAAAGATTAGTTGGATTTTTGTCCCATTTTTCTCAACCAAAATGAGTCCCAAAGTGGTTTACAATCACCCTGCTTTCCCTCCCCACAATGCCCATCTTGTGGGGTAGGTGGCGCTGAGAGAGTTCAGAGAGAACTGTGACTGGTTTAAGGTCACCCAACAGGCTTCATGTGTAGGAGTTGGGAATCAACTCAGTTCTCCAGATTAGAGTCCGTCACGCAGGTGAAAGAGAGGGGAATCAAAAATGGTTCTCCAGATTAGAGTCCACTTGTTCTTAACCACTACACCATGCTGGCTAAAGAGAACCTCCACATTCAGAGGCAGTAACCCCCTGAAAACCTGTCCCAGGAGACATTGGGGAAGGCTTTGGCCTCTATGGCCTGTTTGTTGGACTTCCAGAAGAACTGGTTGGCCACTGTGTGAGACAGAATGCTGGACTAGATAGACCACCAGTCTGATCCAGCAGGGCTCTTCTTATATTCTTAAGGTGGTCTGATTCAATGCTTATCCTGTGTTAGTTACTTTACCACTGTCATTTGGAAAAGCTCAGCTAAGAAATAGTATCGCAGCCCTTCATTTCTAGAAAAGAGATTGTCTGTTTAGAAATGCCAAAACACCAATCTCTGATCTGGAAACCTTTTTATGGTCTGTCTGGGTATTGAAGAGTGTGTGTGTGTCTAAAGTACTGTCCAATCACAGCAGACTTCAGAGACCCTGTAGGGGTTTCACGACAAGAGATGTTCAGAGGGGATTAGCATTGCCTGCTTTTGTGTGGGTTGAGAGAGTTCTGAGAGAACTGTGACTGACCCAAGATCACTCAGGACACTGCATGGAGGAGTGGGGGAGCAAACCTAGTTCCCTAGATTAGAGTCTGTCACTCTTAACCACTACACCACACTGGCTCTCAGTTGGTGGGGGGGGTCATCTGTAATTCCTTAATAATTATATAAAAAATACATGCTGTCAGGGCCATCTTTGTTATCTAGACTGATCCACAATATACTAAGCGCTACTAAGGAGCAGCAGTGCCATAGTGGTTAACAGCAGGTGCACTCTAATCTGGAGAAGCCGGGTTTGATTCCCCACTCTGCCGCCTGAGCTGTGGAAGCTTATCTGGGGAATTCAGATTAGCCTGTGCACTCCCACACACGCCAGCTGGGTGACCTTGGTCTATTCAGTTCTTTGGAGCTCTCTCAGCTCCACCCACCTCACAGGGTGTTTGTTGTGAGGGGGAAGGGAAAGGAGTTTGTAAGCCCCTTTGAGTCTCCTTACAGGAGAGAAAGGGGGGGGGGGATATAAATCCAATTATTATTATTCTTCTATTGCGATCCCTGCTTTGGCAACAGCAGGCAGAGGTTACTACTGGGACTAACAGGCCAGCCAATGTGGGCTGTTTAGCATCTGTCAACATTCTTAGCATTTTGAATCTAATTTTAAACCTTTTAGGGAAATGAAAAAAAGTTTATATTACGGCTAACTGCTCTACACTGTAGTGCTGAGATTCAAGGCTAGCACCTGTGGAACGTCTTTGGAACTATCAACAAATAGAGAGGGGAAAGATAGGGGAAAAAAATTGAAGGGGGGGTTTCTGTGCTTGTGAATTACATGCTGCCGTTCTAACATGATCAATTTTAGAAAGATATGTTCTCTTGAGCCCAACTGATTATGTTGGAGATTATGCTCAGTTAGGAGCATTTCTCAGGCAAGCTGACCAGTCTACGTAGTACGTTCAGCTAACCAAGTTTTGGCTATAACTGGGCTCTTAGGCCTGACTGCTGCACCCTCACAGCAAGGCAATCTGTGAGGTTAACTCCTACAGCAGCCCCAAAATGGGCCAACTAAAAAAGAGGCTTCACCAGTACACCAGTGCATTAAGAGCGAAAAGTGCCCTCGAGCACTCTGGCACCTGCCCCATCTCAAGAGTCACATTGAACTACGGAACTACCACAAAACCTCTCACTCTGCTTGTCCCAAAATCTAATGCAGTGGAGTACCAGAAGAAAGAGGGTCTTGTCAAGGTTTCCATTCCCTGGAGAAACCTCCTTGTGACTTGTCCTGGCTCCAAAGATCAGTGCTAAATTAAAGACCACTCCTGTAAACCTCTGCATGTGTCAGAAGACACAGCGGTGGACAAGGGTCAGTGGGAACCACAAAGGTGGCCTGGCTGCTAAATCAAGCTGGAGACCCCCTTGAAGTTAATTCCTGGAAATAATAATCTGTGCCATCTTCACAGTCTGTCACTTCACCTAGCAACTGAAAGGTCCACTTACGTGACTGGAAGCACAGCTTGAACTATCCCTTCCACATGGCAGGTGGCACGGAAAGCCACTGCACAGGCACTGCAGCACTGCAAATTGGCACCAGATTGCCACCAAGAAACACAACTCCACTCTCTTGCTACCAATTTGCTCAGGGCATTTCAACTCTGTTCAGAATTACTGAACATAGGTCTTACTGTAGCACGTGCACACATCTTATTTCTGGTCTCCTCGTACATTCAGAGATAACTTTACCACTCCATCTAAGAGGGAAAGCGAGTGTATGTGCTATCAAGTCACAGCTAACTTAGGAGACCCTGTTGGCTTTTCAAGGCAAGAGACACTAGGAGGTAGTTTGCCATTGCCTGCCTCCTTGGGGGCTGACAAAGTTCTGAGAGAACTGTGACTGGCCCAAGATCACCCAGCAGGCTTCACATGGAGGAGTTCAGTTCTCCAGATTAGACTGCTGCTCTGAACCACTACACCACACTGGCTCCGTAATATTATGCACAGACCAAAAAACCAAGAATCAAAACCCACAGGAACTCAGCAAGAACTTACGTATTATTTACCTGAAATTGTAAAGATGTTCTCCTCATCTTCACCTGCTGAACTACTTTTTGACAACGAAAGTGAGGTACCCGTTCCATCAAACAACATCTGCAGGAGGGAAAAGCCCCAGGAAGTTCAACTGATAGACATGAGAATATTTTCCTTCTGATGTACATATTTCAATTTGACTACTTGACCATATTAAGTGTACTAGGTAGGTTTTATCAACAGGTATGTCTTAGTACCCTGTTTCCCCGAAAATAAGACAGTGTCTTATATTAATTTTTGCTCCCAAAGATGCGCTATGTCTTATTTTCAGGGGATGTCTTATTTTTCCGCTCCACAGCTGTATGCTCTGGTCGACGAGCATGCTTCCAAACAAAAACTTTGCTACGTCTTACTTTCAGGGGATGCTTTATATTTAGTACTTCAGCAAAATCTCTACTACGTCTTATTTTCAGGAGATGTCTTATTTTCGGGGAAACAGGGCATAATGTAATCTTAAGCACAAATCAGTTAATAAAACATTCATTTATATTCATGGTGGGACTTCTATTACAGAGGTAAGGTGCCAGACAGCATTATTACATTAGTAGAAATCTGAATAGACTACCAGCAAAAACCCTGCTCACAACCTAAGTTTGATCCCAACAGAAGTCAGGTTTCAGTAGCTGGATCAAGTTTGATTCAGTTTTGCCTCCTTCCAAAGTCGTTCAAATGAATACCCAGTTTGCTGGGAGTAAAGTGTAGATGACTGGGGGAGGAAATGGCAAGCCAACCTGTTAATATAGCCTGCCTACTAAATGTCAGGATTCTTCACATACAGCCATTTTCAGAAAACAGCATTCCATTAGCCACCTTTCAATTTACTGGTAAGGAAACTTGATTGTAGTATATAGATAGTAGTAAAATATATACACACACACCCACACACTCAAGCTCCTTTAAGTGAATTGTCACAGAACCTCTTTCCTTGTTAGCTTTAATTTTGGGAAGTCACCCTTTAACCACACCTGATTTACGATTTAAAAATTATGTATTAGTACTACATTTTAAAACTGAATTCTTATTTTAAGTTACTGAGATTTTAAATGGGCTGATGGATCTGCATTTGATTGAACTGATTGACTGATTGACTTTCTCTGTAATAATGCTGATAAACAAAAATAAATAACCATGCCTGACAGTTTAATAGATGAACCAAAGTTCAAATATAGGCAGACTCAAAAAGTTCATTTCACTCCTCTGCTTTTCCCCATCTTCTGTGTTATGTACAAGCTTGCTGCTGGTGTAACTGTGACAATCAATACAACCTCAATCACTTCTTCAGAATAATAGTGAGGAGTGCACTTTAGTTGGACCCAAGTTCTGTCCAGGAATCCCACTCCCAACCATTTATAGGACTGACTGTCTCTTCATCCCCATTTGAAGGATTCAAAACCTTTACATTTTAACAGACATGTCAACTTAAGTAAAGGGCAGCTAAAAGTTCTCCTACTGAGTGAATACTATAAGATATATTTAGGGTTTTTAGGGTTTCATCTTAATGTTAACTTACTCAGAATATTCTCGTTGCCTCACCTTTGTATCTTCAGCAGAAGAGCCCAAGATCTGAGCCTCATGCTCATGTTTACCTGTCCCCACCAGGCATTTGGATCCAGCATCAAATCCTTTCAACTCGTAAGGAGTTTCATTTTTTTCTGTCAAGAGAACACACTGTTTACAAGCACCTCTCCTGCTTCAAGGTAAAACCTATATGAAATGAGACCAAGGGTGAATTTCTCTTCACCCAGGAGGCACGGAATGGTAAGTTCCAGCCAGAGTTGCTAGATATGAGCTCACCCAGCCCCAGCCCCATTTTGCTCCCCAGACACTAGTACTTGAAGATATATACACAAGCACAGCTCTTATTTCCCCCACCCTCCCCGATACAACAGCTAAACAGTACTCAAATCTTCTTCCCTTTCAAAATGATCTTTGTAACACAGCAAAGTGAGCTCTGTTTACATGAACACACACAACCCCCCCTCCCCATCTTAATTCTTGTAGTTTTGTTCCAAACAGCCCAATTATGTTAGACGCACATAGGGATAGGGCATACTTATTACAGTATCAGAATTTAAGAGGTGTTAAAAAGAAAGAGATAGGACACTGGTCCGGACAGGATGGGACAAAACTCCTTCAGCAGTTGCAATGAAGGGGAGAATTTTGGGAACTGAACATTTTTCCAAAAATGTTGGAAATTTACAGCAGCTCATAAGAGATGTATCAAATCAATAATGGAAGCCACGACCTCTCTCTCTGCCAGAGCTGAACAAGACTGTTAATGATAGGTCATTTCAGAAGACATTGACTGACAGGGGCGCTGTAAGTCACAAGTGACTTGGTGGCACTTGGCACACATACCGGATGCCAGGACTGCAGAAACAGGGGGGTCCCAGAAAGGAAATATTCTGAGCATGAATGTTTGGCTCATTCCGCACATGCAGAATAATGCACTTTCAAACTGCTTTCAGTGCTCTTTGAAGCTGTGCGGAATGACAAAATCCACTTGCAAACAGTTGTGAAAGTGGTTTGAAAACGCACTATTTTGTGTGTGCGGAAGGGGGCTTTGCTTCAGAAAATGAGAATGTGGCATTCTGATAACAAATCTATTTACTTGAATTGATACACGAAGTCTTTGTAACAACTGAGACAGAAAGAAACATATATTCTATGTGGTCAAAAGACAATTCAGTCCATCTTTTTGGCCAATGCAGCTTGTCTCTTCTCCTATGAAGTGCTTCACAATCCCGCTCAGAAAAATGTAAAACACACTGGTTTGCTGCTCATTAGCAATTACTTTTTAAACACTGGTATATTCAAGCTAAATGAGACGGCTATGTGCTCGAAACATCAAACTTTGCTTCTAACAAAGAAAAAAAACCCAGCTTACCTGCACTCTGACGTGAAGTTTCAGCTTGCTCTCCTGCTAGAAGCCTACTTGCAGAATCCTTGTTGGCCAACTCGTGGTTGCTTTCTTCAAAACATCCGCACATGACGAGCCTCGCCTTGATTTGTTCAGAGCTTTCCTCCAACACAACTTTCTCTCTGACGCTGTCTGGCACTGGGGTAGCCTGTTCGATTTCACACAGACCTATCTCCTCTCCCATGTAACATTCGGCTTGTGGATTTAATGCGCCTCCTGAAAGGGATGGCTGGCTCTCCGGGACCGTGGGAGAGAGTGCAGCAGGCAGTAAGGACAGCTCCTTGATTTCAGGAGATAGCAAAAGTGGTGTTGAAGAGACCAGTGGCTCTAGCGGCTTCTCCTGACCGCAGGGGAGCCAACGGTCCACTTCAACTGTTAGCAAAGGACTCTGTTCCAACTCTCTTTCCACACAGGGCACTTCAACCAAGTCCAGTTTGGAGCTCTCTCCCATTTCTTCACATGAGAAGTAATTCAAACGAAGAACTTCCAGCTCTGGCAGCAGCTGCTCGTTATTAGAGGAGAAAGGCACTTCTAATTGCACTGAGTCTGAAGAGTCTTTTTCAGCACTCAACAGCAACTCCACTTCAAATGGATCCAGTTGTGTGGTTTTCTTTTGGCCTCTGGCCTCCTCTTGGGCTTTGAAGGAATTCTGTCCTGACGCTTCAGTTTCAATACTTGTTGCAAGCTGAGTTTCAGAACAACTTACAACAAACATCTTGCCATCACTTTCTCTCTCAGGGACAGAACAGTCCAGTTCATTTTCAGGCACTTCAGGTATAGCTGGTTGCTCCCCTATATCAGGAACCTCAAAAGTGGCTGGGTGGTGCCTGGTTGGACATTCATTTCCTTCACTTTGACAAAAGCCCACATTTCTGGTAGATGCGGAACAGTTTCCTGTTGGCCAAAAAGGCACTGAAGCACATAACGAATCCTCTAATTCCCTGGTATCGGTGCAAGCAGACATTCCCGTTTCACAGACTACAACTTCAAAGTCTTGCTCCTTCGTGTCTTTGTTCTGTCGTTCGAGACTGAGGCTGTTAGCCACAGTTGAGCCACTGAGTTCAGTGTTAGGCTTCCAAAAAGGTTTCATTTGTATATTGATGCTTCCGCTTTGACTTTTCAAATTAACAACAAATAAGGGAATTTCAAAAGGCTTACTGCACAGTATTTCCATGACTGTAACATCTAGTAAAGAATCCACTATTTTATTGAAGAAATCATTTGTTCCTTCTACCCATGACCCCTCAGAAGACTTAAATCCAAACAGACAACATAGAAATGCTTGCGGAGGTAGCAATAATAGCTCATCAGAAATCGGTCTTAACATCTCTCGGCTGGAGAGTTCCTCAGTTCCATAATCAATATGAGCAACTCTCAAGGTGTTCTCTTCCACACTGATAACTACTGCTCGGTAAAAATCCTTAGAACCTTTTGCTAGACAAGCGTGACCAATTTTAATATCAGCTATGTTGCAAGCAGCCGGTTTCTTAGCATCCTGGAGCTTCTTTTCAATGGAATGGATGTCATCAAGATCAGGAAAGTGACACCAGAAATGTCCTGGGCTTCTTGTGGCTCTTGCAAAGGCTTTCACAGTTTGACCAACTCCAGGTGTCTTCCAGAAAAATGATTTGGCATCCTGTACACCTGAGGGTTCGCTAGGCTTTTCAGAAATAATTTCACTCAAACTTGTCATGACAACCTCAGTTTCATTTTTGTCAGATGCCTCTGCTGAAACAGATTTTTTGCACAAAAGATGACTAATAACTAAATCTGCTGTCACATTACCTTCTCCGTCACACAGAATAATTTCCCATTTGCCTTCAAGTTGTTCCACAAATTCACAGTTCATCTCGATTTCACCCGTGCTCTGAGAGAAGCACAGCACTGCTTCCTCTGTCCACTCTGAGTGACCTGTGGTCTTAACTCCTCCCAATGAGCAAGGAATGGCCATTGCTGGAAACAGTGCACACTCTTCCAGGAGTCTACACGTTTTGCAAATATTAACTACTGCGGTATTACCATAATCAATATACTGTACGCTGACCAACTCATCTGACGATTGCCTTTGGACAACAGCTCTATACCACAAGCCGTCTTCCGGGAAAACAGCACATATTAAATCTCCTACATGAAGCTGCTGTCCACTTAGGTTCTCAACTATTCCAGACTGGTTTTGCTTCTCTGAAATACTGTCAATCAAGGGCTCATCTTCTACTAGCTGAACATAAAAGTCAGAAGGATTATTTGTATGAGAAACATACACTAAGGTTTTAAAACCAGGGCTTATATTTTTCAGAGGTAAATCACACATTTTCTTAAGTGAAGGATTTATGCAAGTCTCATTTTGATGTCTGGTTTTCAAGCTGTCAGCTTTCTCTTCTCTCTTTTCAAGGGGGAAACAGGGTCCACTCTTATCTGCCACAAGGTCAGTTTGGTTACATCTTTCTACTGGAAAAGGAGACTGTGTCATCTTCACTACTGGCTTTGTTTTCTGCTGAAAGGGTTCCGCTTCTCTGCACAAAGAGGGACTGTTACCGCCACAGGATTCCAGATTTTTAGACATGCATCTCTTAATATTTGGAGTAGAATGGTCAACACCTGTAAAGACTGGCCTTCTTGCTACGCTGCCCGTTTCCCTATTTTCTGCTGATCTGACCCATCCTTTGCTGCCTTGCAAACCTAAGCCTTCCTTCAGTTTCGCATTGATTTGCATTTTGTCAGCATATAATTCAACTACCAGTTTTCCATCAGGCTCTTTTGCTACAATTACAGCTTTTAAGGGCTTATCTAGCACGGCCTTTTCAAACTGTGCAATGGTTTCTTTAGGTGCATCAGCAATATCAGATAGTGAACATTTTATGGCTTGCATTGGCAAAAGCAGTATCTCATAGGCATCTCTGGGTATTAAAATCAGATCTTCTTTTGACAGTGACTCAGTATTCCCAAAATCCACAAAGAAGACTTCTTCAGTAGAACCTCCACTAGCCAGTATTGCCCTGTACCAGCAGCCATCAGTATACTTTGCAAGATACAATTCTCCACGGACCGGCAACGATTTCCGACTATGTCCCATTTTGCTGAGTTTATTAATGCTATTTGTTAAGCGTTCAAGTAGATGTGACCTTCTGGCAAGCTGGCAGTAGAAGAGACACGGATCGTTAATGTGCGTGACATAGATCATCTCTTCACTTCCTATTTTGATGTCATGCGCTGAATAACAGTAAGAAAGCAGCTGAATCGATGATGTCAATGGTTTCTCCGGCTCTACAGGTCTGGCTAAACCTTTCCTTGTTAGAAAATGGCTTGCGCTTTCAAAAGGCGTGATTAAGTCTACAACGTTCAGGAGGTATGTATTATTTAATGCTGCCAAAGCAAATATAGTACATTTCAGTTCCATTTTGCTTGCTGAATCAACAAATTCCTGAAAAGATTCAGTAGCCTTTTCATCCCAAATAAAAGGATCATTATTATTTGGTTGAATTAAATTGTAAAGGCTACATCGGAAAGCCTGGGCCCTCAGCTTGAGAAACACAGTGCTAATTGAACGGAGGTTCTTTAGAGAAACATGCTCTTTATTTCCATAGTCAACATAAATCACTTCTACCTTTTCTGTAGGATGGCCAGCATGAACAATAAGAGCTCTGTACCACTTCCCATCTTCTGAATACTTAGCCAAACACACAGGGTTAGGCCAGTCATGGGGCTGTGCTGAATGAGCACAGTAATGCTGAATATCAGCCATAAGCAACCTCAGATCGTGGGAGGTTTTAGCTAACTGACACCAAAAGAGACTAGGACTTTCAATGTAAGATACTATGACATCTACTGTACTTCCAACTTCTAACTGCCCTTCACAAGATAATCCTGGCTGTATTTCAGAGTAGGCTTGTGTAAGTCGGGGCGAACCACTTGGGACAGCCCTAGAGTCTTCTTTTGGAAATGTTTCACTGGGCAAAGAGCAAAAATCTCCAGCTGCCTGGTATTTGGCCGACAAAGCTGAAATCAAGCAGGGGGCTAGGTGATCATCTTTTCCAGAGGTCAATCTCACAGGATTGTGAATTGTCACCTGTTCTTTAGTACCTCTTCTTAGAGGCATATCTGAACGTTTCTGGACGGTCTCCAAAACTGCATTGTCTTCATGCTTGGCATATTTCCCCTGCGACATGATTTTGGCTAAGCTCTTTTCTCCTGAGAGAGAATGATCAAAAAGCTCAACTATGTAAATGTCCCCTTGCTTGCCCAAGACCTGTACGACCAGTTCCTTGTTCAACACAGCTTTCTTGAAATAGTCTACAGAGCCTGAACTCCAAGGCTGACCCGAGGAAGGATTAACCAAGGCACATCTGAGTGCCAGGGCAGGAAGTTCTCTGAACTGAGGAAGCAGCTCCTTCACTTTATACAGGTCAACTATTTCCACATTCCCCCTGTCAACCAGATATACTTCAATGCCTTGCTCCTGCACACTGTTGACAATGGCACGGTGGTAAGAGTTCTCCTTCAACAATGCACAGCACAAGGAACCTGGCTGGGGCTCAAGGAGAATACCCTCCAGTTTTTTGCTTTGGGAATAGAAGTCTTGTAAGTTTTGTTTCAAGTGACAAAGAGACTGATGATACTCCTGGAGGCACATGGAAAACTGTGTGGGATCTCTGAGGAATGACACTTGGGCTTTGTGGCACTCACCTACTTTCAGGCATACACTAGACAGGGAGGCAGCAGTAAGCGTGGCCAGTGCTCCTAGTGGCTCCTTCTTAGCGGGGGCATCAATCCCTTCCTGTTCAGCCACTACGTCAGAAGGGGATCCCTGATGACTGTGCACAAATCTCTGGGTCAGGCAGCGTGCCTGTACTCCAAAAAGGCAGTTGAGGTTGAAGCCTTCTTCCCTGAAAAGAGTCACGTAATACACATGCTCAAAGGCACTATAAGCTTCAATGTTGGCTTGAACTGCCTTGCCCAGCAGCAAGGTCTTCAGCTCACTGATCTGTGAATGGGTCCAGCCACAGCCTCCATCTGTGATCCCCTGTAGCGAGCAGAGGTAGGTCACCACCGGCATGCGGAAACACTCTATTGGCAAGCGACGCAGGTTCCTCTTGGTCACAAACTCCTTCCTGCCATAGTCCACACAGATCACCTGGGCAACTGCCCCAGGCTGCTCTTCTGGACCACCCCCAGGACAGATCTCAAGAAGCAGAGCTCGGTACCAGCGTCCGTCTATGCCCCGGGCAGCACAAGGGGAGCCCAAGGTGGGCAAGGCATCTTGTAGGTCTTCTCCTCCAGCCCCCTTGAAGGCTTGGCTCATGGCCTCAGACAGGCGGCAGATCTCTTTGGAGAGGCTGCGCAGCTGGCAGTAGATCCGGTGGGGGTCGCAGATCTGGGTCACCAGCACCGACTCAGTCATGTTCAACTCCAACTTGGGGTAGAAGTACTCCAGGGAGCCGGTGTTGAGCTGGCCTTGGGCAGAAGTGGCCACGGCAGGAACAGGCACCTGCGGAGGAGGAGGAGGAGGAGGCGGCGCTGCCAACGAAGCCTGCTCCGGTAGGGCAGCGCCGCCGCCGCCCAGCGAGGCGTTCAGCAGAGCCCGGAATGCGGCTGGGGAGATCTGGCAGGCCAGGCCCAGGTGGTGCATCTGGGCCAGCAGCCAGGGCAGCTCCAGGACCACCAGCCGCTGCGGGATCAGCACCTCCCGCACCAGGCCGGAGACTTCTTTGCCTTGCAGGCAGTCCAGGAACTCGACGGCCCCGGAGGTCCAGGCGAAGCTGAGGCCCTGGCTCACCCGGGGCTCGCCCGAGGAGGAGGAGGAGGAGGAGGAGGCCTGGGCGCCGAAGCTGCCCAGCGGCACCAGGTCGGCCAGGATGCAGCCCAGCACCTCGGAGGGCAGGTGGAAGAACTCCTGGCGGCCGCGGGCCAGGTAGCGGGCGCCTGCGCAGACCGTGCGGCCCTCGTCGAGCAGGAAGACGCGGCACTGGGGGCGGCCGGGGCCCGGCGGGGGGCCCACCACGCGGCAGCGCAGCCAGCGCCCGCACACCTCCACCAGGCCCAGCTCGCCCACCGACAGGCCGCCCGCCTCGCCCGCCAAGCGCGGGCCCGGCGCCGCCTGGATGTCCTCGCGCAGCCGCCGGTACTGCTCCCGCCACTCGCCCGGCACGCCCCACAGCCGCGCCACCGGCGACCCCGGGCGCACCTCCACGTAGGCCACGCGCAGCTTCACCGAGGCGCCCGGCGTGGGCAGCGCGGAGCACATCGCGGCCTCCCGCCTCAGCCGCTCCCCTCAGCCGCGCCCGCCCGCCCGCCCACGTGACCCGCCCGGCCCGGCCCGGCCGTTGCCTCAACGCTTCCCGCCCACCAACGGTCGCTTCCCCTCCCGCTCGGCGGCCTGGCGGGAATGGCGGCCCCCTCTGGCGCCCCTCAGCCGCGTTTATTCGCGCTTTGTTATCTAGTTCCGCCCCTGAGGCGCCAGCGACCTCAGGGGCCTCCAGAAAGGAGCTCCTGATTTGACCACCTGTCCCTGCCACTGCAGCGGGGTTGGACTCCATCAGGGGTGTCCAACTCTGGTGCTTCAGGTGTTCATGGACTACAATCCCCATCAGCCCCTGCTGGCAGGGCCAATTCAATCCTAAAGCGCACACAAATAAAGAAGAAACAAATGACAGGCCTTGCCCCAAATGTTAACTCTCGTAGTGGTGGCGAACCTTTGGCACGCCAGATGTTATGGACTACGATTCCCATCAGCCCCTGCCAGCATGGCCATGCCGGCAGGGGCTGATGCGGATTGTAGTCCATGAACATCTGACAGCACCAGAGTTGGACACTCCTGGACTAGACGGCCATTGTGGTCTCTTCCAACTCTACGATTCCATAAGCAGCGCAATAAGCCTAGGATTGCAAACGTTGGAGAGGTGGCAACAAGTTTCAGATATCTTACTACACACACACACCTGCCCCCCCCCCTTTTTAAGTTAAGACTCTTCAGCCCTGCTGACTGCTGCTGTTCTTGGGGGCAAACCTTTGGCACTCCAGATGTTATGGACTACAATTCCCATCAGCCCCTGCCAGCATGGCCAATTGGCCATGCTGGAGGGGCTGATGGGAATTGTAGTCCATAACATCTGGAGTGCCAAAGGTTCACCACCACTACAAGAGTTAACATTTGGGCAAGGCCTGTCATTTGTTTCTTCTTTATTTGTGTGTGCTTTAGGATTGAAGAGAGAAGAGTTTGCGATTTATACCCCCCTTTCTCTCCTGTAAAGAGACTCAAATGGGCTTTAAAACTCCTTTTCCCTTTCCCTCCCCTCCACAGATACCTTGTGAAGCAGGTGGGGCTGAGAGAGTTCAGAGAGAACTTGACTGGCCCAAGGTCACCCAGCAGGCTTCATGGGAAGGAGCAGGGAAGCATCCAGTTCACCTGACTAGAGTCCACAGCTCATGTGGAGGAGTGGGGGAATCAAACCCAGCTCTCCAGATTACAGTCCACCTACCCTTAACCGCTACACCACTCTAGCTACCAAAGAGTTTGGATTTATACCCCACTTTTCTCAACTGTAAGAAGTCTCAAAGTGGCTTACAACCATCTTCCCTTCCCCTCCCCACAACAGAAACCTGGTGAGGTAGGTATGGCTGAGAGAGTTCAGAGAGAACTGTAACTAGGCCAAGGTCACCTTGCAGGCTTCACATGAAGGACCAGAGAATCAAACCCAGGTCTCCAGATTAAGAATCCACTGCTCATGTAGAGCAGTAGGGATCGAAACTTCTATTCCCGTCTTCCACCAGTGGGTGAAGACTTGTTTTATTTGGCATTCTTCCTAAGTCCTGTGTTTTTATGTTGTGTGTGTATTTAGTCATTTTAATGATGTATGTGGTTTTGGGAGGAAGTTGATTTGAATGGGGTTAAAGTGTTTTTTATTATTGTTTTAAATTGTTAGCTCCCTTGGTAGCCGTTATGAGGGCAGAAAAGAGGGATATAAATTACATCAATCAAGGACAGGCAGTATTTATTAGCATACCTCTGCTTCATGGACTTGTGATGAGTCTGGGTCTCTACGGTACCTGAACAGCCAGCTTGGAGGAGAAGAAGAGTTGGTTTTATATCTCACTTTTCTCTACCTATTAAATAGTCTCAAAGCAGCTTAGAATTGCCCTCCTTTCCTCTCCCCACAACAGACACCTTGTGAGGCAGGTGGGACTGAGAGAGGTCAGAGAGAACTGTGACTCATCCAGCAGGCTTCATGTGTAGGATCAGGGAAACTAATCCGATCCACCAGATAAGATTCTGCCGCTCATGTGGAAAAGGGGGGAAATCAAACCCAGGAACCTTAAACTGCCCAACCTTCGAAATTTGCCAACGTTTGAAAATTTGATGCCTAATGTTTGAAATGTTTTCCAGCAGTCTGAAGAGTTAGTTCAGGGGTCCCCAACCTGTTTGAGCCTCTAGGCATTTTTGGAATTCTAACACAGCATGGTGGGCACAACTACAAAATGGATGCCACAAAATGGGTGCAGTTGGAGGCAGAGCCAGCCACAACTTGACTTCAGTGACGCAGGGAGGGTCCTTGTGCTGTGATGCCACTGCAGCCCAGGCAATATTTTTAAAAATCTGCACAGTCAGCTAAATCTTCCATAGCTACTCAGAAGCGTTGTTGGGCCAAAACTTATGTGGCCTCACTCACTTTATAAAAACTCTTGGGAGGCACCAAGGTACCCACAGACACCTTAGTGGGGATCCCTTCCCACCCCCACCCCCACCCCCCCAAAAAAACCCCGGGAAAAGCTGGAGACACGTTTGCTGTTTTCAATAAAGCTTAGGACATCCGAATCCTTCTAGGTACCAAATGATACCAGACCTGTGGAGGTGGTTAACATAAAAATAATAGATCTGTATTTAATACAATGTACCTTTAATGTAATGTACTTTTTAATGATTTTCTTTTGAATTTGAAATGAAAAACTAATGTAAGCTTGCTTTTAAGTAGGGCTTTAGGTTTACCATATAATTGCACTGCTCTGACCTGGATAATCAGATCTCAGACGCTAAACAGGGTCAGCCTGGCTTAGTACTTGGGTGGGAGACCACCAAAGAAGTCCACGGTTGCTACGCACAGGCAGGCAATGACACACCGCCACTGTTCATCTCTTGCCTTCTCCTGGATGGCCCATGCGAGCCCAGTCTTGTCCAGTCTCAGAAGCTAAGCGAGGTCAGCCCTAGTTAGTACTTTGGTGGGTTTCTGCAATGCCAACTCATTTCTGAACATCTCTTGCCTTGAAAACCCTATGGAGTCTCTATAAGTCGGTTGTGACTTATGGAGTTTGCGTCTTGCCTTGAAAACCCACCAGGGGCTACCACAAGCCATTGCCATTTAACAGCATTTTTTCTACCACCACTGTCATCACAACTGCACCAGAGCAAGAGGAAGCTATTTTTTTCAGTAACGTTCACATTCCCCATACACCCCCGCCCCCTTTTATCAGCTATATCACTGAACTGGTAAAGCTTTAAAATGTGAAGGGCTTTGTATTTTATTTCTTTTATCATTCATTATTACATATTTCGTGGTGCCTCACTTGCTTTGCATATGTCTCAAATTTGTTTCTAATCGTACTATCAACACATATACTTGGTTGAACATGACATTGACAAAATCTTGCCTTGAATAGTGTGTAGCATTGGTGCTGTTGGTCAATAATGGTATTGGGTCCTGAGCACACATACAGTTCAGTCCTTAGCAAAAGAAAAAAAAACTGGGTCGATTGTTTAGATAAGACAGAGCTGCAATACTGACTTGTGAGCGAAGAACACAGTGTAAGCGTGCAATGATTGAAATTGTGCATTAGTTGAGACCAGTAAGTGCTGAGAATATTGCACTGGTTTAAACTCAAGTGCCTATTTTGACTCGAATGTAGATTGACTAATTGCCTTCACAAGTTAGTTCTGACAAATCAAGCAGGGAATGTTAACGCCTCTTGCCCTAATGGGACCCGCCATTATTATTTATTTATGTACACCCCTCCTTTTTTCCCAGTGGGGACCCAGGGCAGCTTCCAGCATTCTCCTCTCCACCATTTCCCCTTCACAGTGACCCTGTGAGGTGGGTGAGACTGAGAATGTGTGACTGGACCCTGCTGGCTTCCCTG
Source organism: Sphaerodactylus townsendi (assembly GCF_021028975.2). NCBI lineage: Eukaryota > Metazoa > Chordata > Lepidosauria > Squamata > Sphaerodactylidae > Sphaerodactylus > Sphaerodactylus townsendi. Next base: position 193,007,816 of record NC_059425.1, read on the forward strand.
CCAGAATGTGGATTTGAAACTGGGTCTCCCGTATCCTAGTCCAACATGCTAAGCACTGCACATTGGTTCTCAAGGGGCTTTGATTCAGGCCTGACATCTTGAACAAAATACATTTCAGACCTTGGTTCTGTATAGGTTTCCATCAGAATAGAAACACAAGCATGATAGAGCTCCAGGCCATGGTTATGCACTGTGTAGGAAACATCCAGCTGCAAGTCACTATAAACCTTTGAAAAGTATCTCTTAATACTGAGAGAACAATATTGTTCAGAGAGGAGCCTCACACAACTGTTGTTGCTGTTTTACCACAAATGATCTCCTCCCTGAGGGCAAACCTGGCTGTGCTTGGCCCTGCAGGAAGTTGTGAGAGTGCTGGACTCTTGATCTAATTGATTCTTCCCGCTGTTTTAGTAAGATCTGTGGATCATGAAAAACCCTATATCCATTTTTCGAAATACAATATTATCTTGCTTATACTCTGCTGTTGCTTCTTCACAGTTCAGTTTTCTGTACATAAAATTCAGCAATCCAGGATTCTTCCACGGTGCTTTTTTGTTTGTTTGCTTAGGTGGCAGTCCATTTAAAGAGTCAACATTTGTTAACATTGACTTTTCTGTTTTCATTTGTCCCTTGATGCATCTGGCACTGGGCTAAGTTCAAGAACTCATCTGAGATCGTTTTTGGCTGCAAGTAACATCCTTGGCTGTTCTGCATCCTCTGTGTGCAAACTTCAAAAGAGATTTTACCAAAACTAGCAAGATAAACAACGTGAAGTAGTAACGAGGCAGAAAATGGCTGGTCAGCAAACGTTCGCTGAAATCAGTGATGTGGTTAGAGGGGCTTGAGCCCTGGGTGTTACCCCCAATGGTCACATGGATAACGCACTGCACATTGCCTCCCCCCAAACTGTACCCCTTCCCCAAACTCTCCACCAGTACGCAACCAGTAGGGTTGACCCTGCCGCCAAGCTCCAGGTTGAGCTGGGAGTGGAACCGGGCTCACCTGCCCTCAAGCTCCATGGGAAGGGCCCTTCAATGCTGGCTTCAGGTGGCCCAAGTCCAGCTTTAAACTGTATAAAACTGAAGCAGGTGAGCTCAGGGGCTTGGAGCCTACAGTTTAAAGCTGGACCCACGAAGCCAGCATCAAACAGCCCTCCCCTCTACCCAACTCCACCTGCAGTTTGGGAGTGGGCTGAGCTGTGCTGGTGCTGCTTTGAGCTCCACGTGGAGGTTCGGGGCGGGGCCAGCCCTACTGTGCCCCTGTCCTGTCACAGTTGAGTGGGCGGGGCACAGCTGAAGGAGGCGGCATCCAGGGTGAGCCCCTGCGCCATTTTCCTCAGCTACACCCCTGGCCGAAGTATCGTCCATATGCAACCTCGTTTATGCAAAAGTTCTGCCGAAAACTTAATTGCGTATTGGATAATCACAATATATTTTACATTCCTAAAATGAAGTAACTCCAGTAATTCTTCTGATTTGTTCATAGGAGAGCCAGAAGACCAAAGACCAAGGAGCCTGCCAAAAAAAAAGACACTCATTGTAAATAAGAGGTAACGTTCACTCCACACTAGTGACACAGCTGGGTGACCTTAGGCTAGTCACAGTTCTTTGGAGCTCTCTCAGCCCCACCTACCTCCCAAGGTGTCTGTTGAGGAGAGAGGAAGGGAAAGGAGATTGTAAGCCCCTTTGAGTCTCCTTACAGGAGAGAAAGGGAGGATATAAATACAAACTCCTCCTCGTCGTCGTCGTCGTCGTCGTCCTCTTCTTCTTCTTCTTCTTCTTCTTCTTCTTCTTCTTCTTCTTCTTCCTCCTCCTCCATTTTATGCCCACAAACAACCCTGTGAGGTAGGTTAGGCTAAGAGTATGTGACTAGCCCAAGGTTGCTCAGCAAGTTTTCATGGCAGATGCGGGGGTTTGAACCAGGACCTGCCAGATTCTAGTCCAACACTCTTAAGCATGACACCACACTGATACGCTGATGGATAGTCAAGGTGGTTTGAAGAAGAACTGGGGTCATTTCACACTGAGAGAAAAGAGCTGGAGACTGGCGCCAAGCTTGGCTGCCTGTTTATGGATAAGCAGCCAGGCACTCTGCATGGGCCCTGGCCCTACGCGATGACATACAAGCATCGTCATCACTCAGTTCACATCCGCTTGGAAGTGAAACCTTATTTTTTGTCAATTTTTAAAAGAAAATTAACATAGAAAAAGAATTACATAAGAGGAGGGAAAGCTGAAAGTGCAGATGCTGGTGTGCAGAGAAATTCAAGCAGCTGAGCTTTTAGTGGATAATGCTAAAATATTTTTTGAAGGAAAACTTACCATTCGCATCCAAGTTGGTGCAAAACCTTTGTACAGGGACAGAACTCCTTCACCTTGAATGGCCTGAAGCAAGCAATCAGTGGAAGATTTATACAGCAGTCCCCTAGAAATTAAAGGGGGTGGGGAATGAAGGTGGGGTTACCACACAGACAGAGTTTTTAAAGGAATATTTCCGGAATAAATGTTGAAAATTTTATTCTTTTTCTGCCAGTCCACAGAACTAAATAGAAAAGTGTTCTTCTTTTTTTATTTTTTGCCATCAAGTCGCAGCTTGTTGGGTTTTCAAGGCCAGATACGTTTGGAGGTGGTTTGCCACTGCCTGTCTCTGTGTCATGATCCCGGCATTCCTTGGAGATTTCTTGCCTAAATCCTAGTCAGGGCTGAGCGTGTGCGGCTGCTGCCCCCAGCTTCCTTGGCAACGAGCAGGGATTTCCCAGGTCCCAGTCCTAGTTCGACACTTTAACCTCTACACCACATTGACTCTCAGCATTTGGATTAATACTGTTCAATAAATGAAAGTGTCATGCATTTCTCTCAATAGTACCTTCAATTTGGTAAGCAAGACATTCTGGAGAAGGCATCCTGCTCTTATAAATGAAGACTTCCCACCAGCAGAGAAGGCAAAGGCTATATATACCACAGGTAGGGTTTTGAGCCACTTCCCAAAGAGACGGACTTTTCTCTTCCCTTGCCAAACATTTGGCACTGGCTCTCAATTGCAATTAAAAGGCAGGCAATATTTTACATACCTTCCCCGTTCATTTCTCGGTTGATTCATTATTCGGGTTTTGATCACATCTGCTGGAGTCCCCAAAATAGCAGCTACAAGGCCAGAACACCCACTATTAAACCAACAGTTGAACAAAACACACATATCAAGAAGCAGAAGAGTTTGAGTTTATACCCCGCTTTTCTCAACCAAAAGAGGCTTACGATCACCTTCCTCTCCCCACAACAGACACCTTGTGAGGTAGGTGACGAATTGTGACTAGCCCAAGGTCACCCAGCAGGGTTCATGTGTAGGAGCAGGGAAACAAATCCGGTGCACCAGATCAAAGTCCACCGCTCTTAACCACCACACCATGCTGGCTCTCTCGAAGCCTGCAATGCCCAAACAAAAGGAGGTCACCTGACCCTTGGCATCCGTTTGCCCGTGCAACAGGCACAAGTTTTCAGAAACAGCTGGGTTGGCTGTTTGCTTTTTAAAAAAAAAATGCCAGAAGAGTTAGTGCTGTCATCATTTGCTTTTAATTAGATAATTAAATCCAAATCTAGACCGCAGCCTTGTAGATACTATTCCAGAGGGTGACTGCTGACTCCGCCCTGTGCCCGCCCTGATGCTTTTCCCTCACTCAGTTCCCCCCCTTCTCCCTCACGTCGGAGAGTGCCGCAGCAGCACAGCACTCTTTCCCCCCAACTGTTAAAATTTTATTTATTTATTTATTTATTTATTTATTTATTTATTTATTTATTTATTTATTTATTTATTTATTTATTTATTTATTTATTTATTTATTTATTTATTACTTCAATTTCTATACAACCCGATCCTCGAAGGGCTCCGGGCGGTGAACAACATAGTTCAAAACATTAACAGGAGCAAATCCTATAAATACAATACATAGGCTCCATCAATAAAACATCTTAAAATTCATATAAACAGCGGCTAACAGTTAACAAAGGCAAAACAAAAGCAGCGCCTAAACCTACAGTTAAAACCCGCCCCCTGTTGGGACGGTAGGCCCCCTCATCATGAGGGGCTCTGATGTAAGAGTGCCAGGGCAAAGAGCAGTGGGGGGGCACCACATCAGCGGCTGGATACTCCAAAGGCCCGGTGGAACAACACGGTCTTACAGGCCCTGCAGAACTTCACTCAAGAACCCGCGAGGGCCCGGACAGTAGGAGGCGTCTCCAACAGTCCGGGGCTAGGGCTGCTCCTGGCCTTCGCAGTGGAGGCCAGCCGCATCATTGAGGGGCCGGGGATCACCAGCAGATTGGCCTCTGCTGAACACAGAGGCCGAGTAGGGATGTATGCGGTAATGCGGTCCCGAAGGTACGAGGGTCCCAGGCATCACTATGCCATGCCGCCTCCAGGTAGTGTCAAATGCATCACTATGCCATGCCAGCCTCCAGGTAGTGTCACAACCCCAGACTCGATCATTGAAGGAATCAGTACTTTGAAAGCACAATTCTCATTTACGGATGGCAAGCAGAGGAAAGCTGTTGACTTATATTGTCAGAACTGAGAACATTAACACAGGCAAAGCATGATATCCCCCAGCACAGATATGCCAGGCCCATAACCCTCCCTTCCCTCCCCTGAAGCGGGAAAGGACTGTTTTGCACTCACACACGTTCCTCAGGTGGTGAGAAGTGGGATGAAAACACTGCAGCTTCCACCAGCCCCCCTTTGCAGCTGCAGAGATAAGGGCTGACTGGTGCATGAAAACATTCCCAGGCCTGCTTAAGCAGTAAGCATTCCGTGGACAGAAATATGGCAGAACCCAGGCTGACACACGAGAGGGTCATGGCAGGTGGGGCCTGCAGATATCGCAGAATGACCATTGGTCTTCAGACAGAGGCATATTGGGGGGAAATGGTGCCCAGATAAAAATTGTCTCCAGACACCTCCCTCCCACTGCACCTGGGTGCGGAGCTCTCCCCCCAAGTCGCACCCCCCATCCCACGCGGTCCCGGAGCCCAGCTTCTCCACTCTGGGGAGCAGAAGAGACTGCAGTCCTCCAAGAGATGCTTTTATAAGCACTGAGGCTGGGGGCGGGGCTCAGGGGGGTGGCCATGCACCCACCCTGCCCCAGGGCATGGCCCCGCCCCAAACCCTGCCCCCAGCCTCAGTGCTTAATAAAACACATCTTGGAGGACGGAGGATGGCAGTTTCTTCTGCTCTCCCCAGAGGGGAGGGCAGAAGCTGGGCTGCCAGCTCCCGGGACCCCGGGGGAGGGGGGGTGTCCTGGGGTGTCCTTGGCCCTGCCCACATCAGTGACAAAGTGGGCGGGGCTGAGGGAGGCCAAAGATGACGAAGCAGCAGAATTTCCTGCTGCCTCATCGTCTTAGCACTGGACCTAGTCACGGGGGGGGGGGGAATTTTGCGCCCCCATGTGACCAGATTAGTGGCACCCGGGGACAGGGGCTACCCCCTGTCCCCGGGGCAGATACGCCACTGCCTTCAGACTACAGAGATCAGTTCCCCTGGAGAAAACAGCTGTTTTGGAAGACTGATTATTCCAATCTACGCCATTGTAGCCTGCTGAGGCCCCTCTTCAGGCTCCATCCTCAAATGTTCAGGAATTTCTCAGGTCAGAATTGGCAGCCTTACAGAATGGCACCTGCTGTTACCCACCTCCTCTTCCCGTGAAGGCTGGGAGACAGCCAAGAGTGGAGCCTGGAAGCCATCGTGGGACTTCTTCAGCTCAGGAACAGGATGTACAAGCAAGGCCACCTCCAGGGGCGTAATGAAGCAGCCCTGGGCAAACTGTAGCCCTGGGCAAAACCTGAGTTGGATGCCCCCCCCCCCCCCACATGGGCGGCCACTCCACCATGACCAAAAAATTTTTGCACCAGGTCATTGGTGCCTGCAGGGGGTGCATTTTTAGACATATCAGCACCAAAATTTTCAGCATATCATCAGGAGACTGTCCTTATGCTACTCCCCAGGTTTGGTGAGGTTTGGTTCAAGGAGTCCAAAGTTATGGACTCCCAAAGGGGGTGCCCCATCCCCCATTGTTTCCAATGGGAGCTAATAGGAGATGGGGGCTACAGTTTTGAGGGTCCATAACTTTGGCCCCCCTGAACCAAACTGCACCAAACTTGGGGGGGGGGGTGCCATCATCTCCAGATGATACCCTGAAATTTTGGTGCCGATACATCCAAAAATGCACCCCCTGCAGGAACATCCTAGAAATTTGCCCAAGAATCTTTGTTCTGCATTGAATTTTCTGCATTACTGTCAATGGGGGTTGCAGGCTGTGGGGGGCACATTTCTGAAGGCACAGTCTCAAAACTTTCAGGGTCTCATCAGAAGACTGCCCTAACGATACCCCCATTTTGCGCCCCCACGGGACCAGATTAGTGGCACCCAGGGACAGGGGCTACCCCCTGTCCCCGGGGCAGATACGCCACTGCCTTCAGACTACAGAGATCAGTTCCCCTGGAGAAAACAGCTGTTTTGGAAGACTGATTATTCCAATCTACGCCATTGTAGCCTGCTGAGGCCCCTCTTCAGGCTCCATCCTCAAATGTTCAGGAATTTCTCAGGTCAGAATTGGCAGCCTTACAGAATGGCACCTGCTGTTACCCACCTCCTCTTCCCGTGAAGGCTGGGAGACAGCCAAGAGTGGAGCCTGGAAGCCATCGTGGGACTTCTTCCGCTCAGGAACAGGAAGTGCAAGCAAGGCCGCCTCCCTTCAAGGCTACTTTACAGGTGACAATTTAAGAATATTGAGCTTGTCAAAGGCTTTCGTGGCTGGAATCACTGGGGTGTGGTGTGATTTCCAGGCTGCATGGCCGTGTTCCAGGAGCATTTTCTCCTGACGTTTCACCTGCATCTGTGGCTGGCATCTTCAGATCCTCTGAAGGAAATGCTCCTGGAACACGGCCATACAGACCAGAAAACCCACAACACCCCATTATTGAGCTTGCTGAGAGAAATATGGCTTCCTGACTAATGGCTGGTGTCCTGCCATTCTGCTTCGTTAACTTTGAAGAATTCCTTTTAGCAAAAAGCCTTCCTCTGAGAGGTTGTTCCCTTGCTTGAGCCGGAAGGAGCCTTGGCTGAGCAAAATGATACTTTTTAAGATCTTAGCAGACGTTGTCTGGATCATAAGATGCACATAGATTATTTTTAACAGTGAGGTCAGAAGCTGCATTAACCAATTCTCCTGGGTCCCCAACACCTAAGGTTAAAGAGACATTCCCACCAAAAACTGAGGATGAAAAGAAAGTGTAAGGAAAGAATACAAGACCTCGCAACGCTGTGTGTGATGCTGTTGTCTTGAAGCGACGTATTCAGAAGTAAAAAGTGTTTAACTGAATCATAAGTTGTCAGATCTGTTGACAAAAAAGAGACAGGATTTTCTGGGATTTAAAAATAACAAATGTCGAACATTTGTGGTTTGTGCTAATCACACTGCCTTTGCAGCCCAACCCTGGTATTGGAGGTCACCTATCCAAATACTATTGTTTCGCATAAAGATGTTAGTTTGGTCAGTTGAGATACAGAAGTGGAGAAAATTCTATGCTTCCACATTTGAATATAGTCCAGAATGAATATGACAATTATCATTCATTTTTACATACTGCCTTGGTCCAAACCATTATTTCTGTGTT
>NC_059425.1:193643206-193668078 GCF_021028975.2 Sphaerodactylus townsendi
AGGGTGTTGTGGGTTTTCTGGGTTGCATGGCCGTGTTCCAGTAGCATTTTCTCCTGGCGTTTCACCTGCATCTGTGGCTGGCATCTTCAGAGGAAGATTCTCTAAAGATGCCAGCCACAGATGCAGGCAAAGCGTCAGGAGAAAATGCTACTGGAACACGGCCATACAACCTGGAATTCCAGCTATGAAAACCTTCGACAATACATGGCAGAGTTGAAAAACTCCCTTAAGTTTCACTGGCATCCTCTTCCTTTTTGTTCATCTGCACTTCTATCCTTGGAACTGAGTGCAGATGTTGGCTCAAACATGGACTAACTGTGTGGCTTAACTGGAGACTAAAAACTAATCACAGAACCTGCACAGGAACTTTCGGTAGGATGGTGGTAGAAAGTGGAAGTCAATTTATGGTGACCCCATAGGGCAATGGTGGCGAACCTATGGCACGGGTGCCAGAGGTGGCACTCAGAGCCCTCTCTGAGGGCAAGCGCAGTCGCCCCTCCCCCCCCCCACACACATCTAGGCTGCCCTGGGCCACTGGGCTCAATTATTATCATTAAGCCTAAAACCTAGTTTTGGGGAAGCAGTGTAGGTAACCCTGTTAAGCGCTGTTAAACCCCACTGATTTTCATACGAAGTACTGAAGTGTGATCCTTTTCCTGGGAGTAAGCTCAGTTGCTGGCAATGGGGCTTGCTTCTGAGTAAACCCTCCTAGGGTCGTGATTCACCCGTTGGAAGAGTTGCACGGTTGCTTCAAAGCAAAGCCACTGACTACCACCAAGCTTACTGCCGAGTAACGCACGCCTCAGAGCCAACCATTTTTTCTAAACTAAAACCTCAGTATTCAGGTTAAATTGGCGTGTTGGCACTTTGCGATAAATAAGTGGGTTTTGGGTTGCAATTTGGGCACTCGGTCTCGAAAAGGTTCGCCATCACTGCCCTAGGGCAAGAGAGGGGCAGTTTGACTTTTCCTACCTCTGCATAGTGGCCCCGGACTTCCCTGGGGGTCTCCCATCCAAATGCTAACTGGGGCCAATTCTGATTAGCTTCTGAGAGCTGACAAGATTGTGCCAATCTGGGCCTTCCAGGGTCGTGCAAGAGGCATTCAGAGACCCCATTGCCTGCCTCTGCACAGTGAACATGGGTGGTCTCCCAACCACCTATTAACCTGCTTAATTTCTGCAATCTGATGAGGTCACATTAGCCTGGGCCATCCAGCTCATGGATCAGGTGAGATATGTACACCAAAAAAGAAACCAACGGAAGCCACTCCATCCAGTGGCATGCCACTAATGGGGACGTGGGGAATCCCATGTCCTCGGGCACACGCTTCTGAGCTTCACCCGGTTTCCTTGCAGGCTGGCAGGGCAGGGCAGGGCTGTCAGGAGGCCTGTATTTTGGGATTTTGCTTATGCTGCTGTTTCATTGCACTGGGGGAGGATGGTAGGGGTTAACTGCATTTCTAACTGTCTTTTCACTGTTGCTGTAGAATGTGGAGTAGCACCAGGTGGTGTCCAAGGTTGTTGCTTGCCCATCTCCTGTTATCTCCTTACACTTACTTTTAGGCGCACTTTCCCAGGCTGGGGGTGGGGGCGGGGGCTGCCAGTTTCTTAACTATTGATGTTTGCGCGGGCTTTTCCCAGTCTTGGCTTTGGCCAAGGAAGATACCGAACCAATACAGCTGCTGTTTTTCAACAAGAGCTTGTGTGTCTTTTTGAGATTCTGACACTGGCAGGGCAGGGCAGGGCAGGGTATGGGAAGGGCAGGGCAGGGCAGGGCAGGGCAGGGTGCCACAGCGGGCGGCCCAGGCAAATGCCGTGGCGCAGGCACCCATCCAAGTAGCCCCCCAAGCCCCGCCCTTCTTGCTGTCTTCCATAAGTGGGGTGCAGGGAGCTGGGCGTGGGGGGGGCATGGGGAGGCGGTCATGCCCCCGGCGCCATTTAGGCCCAGTATGCCACTGACTCCATTGCCCCACCATTCTGCAGTGCCGTAGGAGCAGTGGCGTAGGAGGTTAAAAGCTCGTGTATCTAATCTGGAGGAACCGGGTTTGATTCCCCGCTCTGCCGCCTGAGCTGTGGAGGCTTATCTGGGGAATTCAGATTAGCCTGTGCACTCCCACACACGCCAGCTGGGTGACCTTGGGCTAGTCATAGTTCTTCTGAGCTCTCTCAGCCCCACCTACCTCACAGGGTGTTTGTTGTGAGGGGGGAAGGGCAAGGAGATTGTAAAAGCCCCTTTGAGTCTCCTGCAGCCTCTTTGAGTCTCCTGCAGGAGAGAAAGGGGGAATATAAATCCAAACTCTTCTTCTTCCTCTTGTCGGTGCCAGTCATCAGTGACCCACCTGCAGAAGGCTGCCCTGCTCTGGCTGTGATCTCCTGCTTGCAAAGAGCTCCCATTTTTGCATAGCATCTTTCCATTCACACGTGACACTCAGCAGAGGACTCTGCAGGGAGATTTTAGTCTGGCTCTTTCTTCTCTCCCCTTCTCATCATACTGGTTTCTGTGTTCCCTGCCCAGTCCATCACTGGGTGGATGCCAAGCATTCCCTCTAATCCTTCAGAACGGCCATCTGGCACTACCCCTGTGGTAGGAACATTTGTAAACAGCAGGCCTCACGCGCAGGAGGACCAAGCCGTTTGGCTTCCCCTGAGAGTTCAAAGGTCAGTCAGCTGAGGCCCAGACTCTAGACTGTGTCTGAAGGAGGAAAGATAATTTGGGATGCAAAGAGATGCAGTCTTGTAGAGTTCCTGGATAAATTTAGGGATGCTGAGAAAAATGATGGAGATGGAAATCTCAGTCCCTGCTCCGCCTACCTGTTGTGGAAGTCTTGGGCCCGGCAGCCTCTCCTCTTTCTTGCCACTTGAAGAATGAAGAAGAAGGAGAAGGAGAAGGAGAAGGAGAAGGAGAAGAAGGAGGAGGAGTAGGAGTTTGGATTTATATCCCCCCTTTCTCTCCTGCAGGAGACTCAAAGGGGCTGACAATCTCCTTGCCCTTCCCCCCTCACAACAAACACCCTGTGAGGTGGGTGGGGCTGAGAGAGCTCCGAGAAGCTGTGACTCGCCCAAGATCACCCAGCTGGCGTGTGTGGGAGTGCACAGGCTAATCCAAATTCCCCAGATAAGCCTCCACAGCTCAGGCAGCAGAGCAAGGAATCAAACCCGGTTCTTCCAGATTAGATACACGAGCTCTTAACCTCCTACGCCACTGCTGCTCCTTTTTAAAAAAAATAAAAGAGGAAGAGCCTGAATTTATACCCCACCTTTCTTTCCTGTAAGGAGACTCAAAGTGACGTATAAACTCATTCCCTTCCTCTCCCCACAACAATCACCTTGTGAGCTTAGGTGGGGCTGAGAGAACATGACTGGCCCAAGATCACCCAGCAGGAACGTAGGGAATGGGGAAATCTATCCGGTTCACCAGAGAGATCTTCCCTCACCAAGATAGAGAAGCGGGGAATCAAACACGGCTCCCCGGATTAGAGTCCAACTGCTCTTAACCGGTACCCCACGCTGCACCCCACTTACAGAAGCCAGCAAGGAGGGCGGGGCTTGGGGGCCACTTGGATGGGTGCCTGAGTCACGGCGCTCGCCTGGGCTGCCCGCTGTGGCACCCTGCCCTGCCCTGCCCTGCCCTGCCCTGCCCTGCCCTGCCCTGCCCTGCCCTGCCCTGCCCTGCCCTGCCCTGCCCTGCCCTGCCAGCCTGCAAGGAAACCGGGTGGGACTCAGAAGCGTGTGCCCAAGGACATGGGATTCCCCACGTCCCCATTAGTGGCATGCCACTGGATGGAGTGGCTTCCGTTTGTTTCTTTTTTGGTGTGCATATCTCACCTGATCCATGAGCTGGATGGCCCAGGCTAACGTGACCTCATCAGATTGCAGAAATTAAGCAGGTGGCAGAGCTGGGAATCAAACCCGGTTCCTCCAGATTAGATAAACGAGCTCTTAACCTCCTACGCCACTGCTGCTCCTGCTGACCCCGTGGTACTCCTGCTGAGCCCCTATCAGACATGCCATCCGTTTGGCACCTTTTGGTGCTTATGGCCTGCCTCGGCGTGACATCTGTCCCCTTTTGCTTTTCTGGACTACCGGTAGCTGCTGCTCAGCTGCGGGCTCTTCTGACTGGGCCCCCCGTCTTCTCGCAGTTTCAGGGATACACACTTCTCCCATTCACTGATTAATCAATCAGAAAAACTGACAGCTACATGCATCAAAGTCGCTTGAGCAGACTAGCAAAGCTACAAAAACCCCAACCTCCTCTCAGTCTATGCAAAATACTATGCTGATCAATCAGCAGCAAGGAGGCCCAAAAGCTTAGCAGAATGACAATGCTTTTAATTAGTGGTTCTGAAATCTGAGAGAGACCGAACCCAGCTGATGGTTCTGCTGCAGGAAGGCCTCTGTGATTTATCTATTTGCTTCATATCTGTCCTGACTTTCTCCCCCATTGGAAGCGTAAACAGCTTACATCAGGGGTGGGCAATTATTTTTTCCATGGGGCCGCATAAGAAACAGAAAATATTGTGGAGGGCTGGGCCCTCCTCCCGTCCAGAGGGGGCGTGCTCAGGTCAGCCCTTCCCGCTCCTTGCCCTTCGGCGGCAGTTCGCATAGCAACAGTCACTCGCTCTCGCCACCCTCCCCACCTTTTCCTCTCACGGCGCTTGCGCAATGTGGCGGGGCTCCGAGGGTGGGGAGAGAACTACAGCTTTTTAAAAACTCTCTCGCGATCCTCCCCGTCTGTTCCTGACACCGCGCCTGCGTAAGAAGGCGGGGCTCCCAAGAGGGGGAAGTGCGCATGCGCGCGTGAGAGACCGAGAGAGGCTTTTAAAAAAATAATCCCAGTCTCGCGCCGCTTCTCCCGGCCGCCATTTTGACGACGGGTTCTTCTAAAGCAGGGGCCAGTCAGGGTCATCCGGCGGACTGGATGTGGCCCGCGGGCCGTATAATGCCCAGGTCTGGCTTACACTGTTCTCTGTTAGACCATGCGATTACAAATTGCGTGGCCGGCGTCTCAGTTATCATGCATTTCTTCAATTGTACCCGAGGCGTTTAAGTCTCCAATGCCAGGGTATCCCAGCAGCTTTTATGTGGGGTTTCACTTTGGATAGGCTCCTGGTCCAATTCAGTAGAGCAGGTACAATCACGATTCTTGTATAGAGTCCTGGGTATGCCTCATTGGGGCTTTCCGCACTACAGAAGGGAGCTAAGGTCGACTCAGTTCCCTTCAGTGGGGGGCGATTCCAGGCTGTCCACACAGCAACTTACTTGGCCCCCTGGAACCAAGCTAAGTGGGCGGGATCATCTTGGTGCCTGTTTCGCTCCTTGATCGTGATTGGAGCTTGTGTTACCATGGGAAACAGGAGCGTTCTTTTTTTTTTACAGTTTACAGTTTACAGTTACATGCCCGCCACGACTCTCCCGTTCTGCACATGCCACAAAAGCGGCTCCTGATTGGTTGAATGGATGAGGTGTCATTTCGATGCTTCCACACTTTGAAGCTTCGGAGCAGTATCAACCTTGTTCCAGCAGAAAGGTGCAGTTCATAACTGCGACAGGGATGTCACAGTTCTGAGGGGGGGGGGACTGAGACAAAACAATGTTGAGCTCAGTTGCAGTGCGGATACACTGAGGTGAACCTAGATAGAAACCAGTACAACTCTGTCAGTGCGGAAAGCCCCATTGTGTGCCCTACGCTGTTTTGTGCCTCAAGACTGGATAGCACCTCTTGGAGACAAGAGCCTGGCTTGCCACATTCAAATTTTGGTTACACCTCTGCTTTAACTGTGAAGCCATTTCTTTGATCCACAAATCCTTACAGCTACTTTATCACTGTAAAGTTGTGGGGGGTGTGTGTGTTGTCCGACCTTGAAAAGGTTCCCGCCGGAGGTTTTTGGCTTAACTCTTGGGAAGGGGAATTTCGCTGTTTTGGTTATCTTTCACTTGCTTGCTTGTCTGTGTGAAACCCTGTGTGAAATCCTGCCTTGTTTATACTCTTTGGGTGGGAGCCTGTCTGTTACCCTGTAAAAGCTGTTGATCGAGATCTGGGTTTCAGTTCTCGCATTGCTTGTTTCCGACTAAGAATGCCAGCTCAATAAAAAAACTCATAACAGTTGCTTTTGCCTGGACTATACTAGTTCGTTACAATCACTCTGAATGGTGAGGCCATATTGAATCCAAAATCCTCAAGCTAGGCTACTCTTTGGATTCCTTGGCCATTCTTTCATCTACAGAGATATTTTAATCCCTGAAAAGGAGGCTGCTGGATCAGGAACATCAATTCTTAATCGAAAAGGCCACCGGGTCTTGCTCACCTCTAGCCCTGGGTGTCCCCTGCATGGGAAGCAGGGAGGCTAAATATCTCTATCCAACAATTTCACCCAGGTTGCGTAGAGCAATGATGCTGGCTCGCTGCAATGCTTTTCCATCAGCTGCACTAAGAGGGAGATTTGCCAAAATCCCTTACCATCAAAGGCTTTGTGTGTGCAATGGGGACTGGGTAGACTCCCTAGTACACATCTTGCTCTACTGCCCCCTTTATACTGCACTTAGATCAAAACTGCTAACACCACTGTTAGCTAAAAAAGAACATGCTTCCAATTCACAGAAGATCGTCTTCTAATTAGACAATAGTAGCAGTGATGGAACTGATTCAGTAGCCAAATTCTTATAAATAAGTCAAGAATTTGGCTACTGAATCAGTTCCATCACTCAGAGTTTCAAGGGTAAACTTGACTAATACCTCCTTCCTCTCCTTCCTTTTTATTTTATCTTTACTACTACTACTACTACTACTACTACTACTACTACTACTACTACTACTACTACTACTACTACTACTACTACTACTACTACTACTAAGCAAGTTAAGATGGCAATAACCATATCTGTTATTTTTAGAAAACAGCAACACGAGAAGAGCTTTTACGTTGGCCTTTTACTCTCTTCCCTCCTTACTGCTAGAGGGAAAATATAAGAAAGTTCCTTACGAAAAAAAGGCTTTGCCCCGCCCCCTAGGTGAAATTGATCATATTGATCATATGTGTTTTTAGATGCCCCATGTACAAACAGCCCCAAAAGGAAATTCTTAGTCCTGCCCTGTCTGGCTTAACCGGCCTAAATCACAAAGATTTACTGGACTATACATTGTCGGGCAGAAACCAGAAAACCACACGGGAAATGGCCCGTTTCTGTGCACTTATCTGTAAATATAAAAAGAGATATTCTGTGGCCAAATTGTTAAGGGAAGGGAAGATTAGATCAGCTCAACTTTTAGATGACATGGCCAGAAGTCCAGCCTTTTAGTCAGTCCTTATAGGCTTCCTGTTTAGCAAATATTGTATGAGCCTTTTATACTTAAATTTTTATCTCTGCTCCAATCATTGTATTTCTACTTACTGTATCACAATTTAGGTGTAATGGCAGAGGTGGGATCCAGCAGGTTCTCACAGGTTCCCGAGAATAGGTTGCTAATTATTTGTGTGTGCCGAGAGGGGGTTGCTAATTGGTGATTTTGCCATGTGATTTTTGGCTTAGTTACGCCCCTCCTCTCAGCAGTAGCGTGCAGAACTTGAAGCAGTCTAGCAGGAGGTGCACCAGCGTGCGTGGCAGCCTGCGCCTGCGTGCATTCATTTCCTGCCCAAGGACCTGCGCAGCGGCTGCGTCCTTGCCACAGCCCTGCCCAGGAATGCCCCACCCCTGGAATGCCCGGCCACGCCCCCATTGTGCCCCGCCCAACCCCATTGGCGCTACGCCACACTTTGAATCCCATCACCATGGGAACCTGTTACTGAAATTTTTGGATCCCACCACTGTGTAATGGTATTTCAAACATAAGTCACTGAAATTTTTTTTATATAAATTATTTAATTCCTGCGAACATCCTCTCTATCAGCAATTTGGACTATGTACTATCTCTGACCTGTGTTTTATTGTTGCTGAATTGTGTATTTTTGTTTTGTTCTGGTCATTGACCGTAAATAAATGATTTGGATTTGGACTTTGGATTTGGACTGTCGTGTTCTAATCTAACTAGCAGGTGAACAGCAGTTCAAACGATTAATAATCGATTGGGAGTAAAGCAGCATCTACATCTTTCCTCAGGGACAGAATCCATAATTGCCAATTTTTTGTATAAACTTCCGCAGGGAGAAGTTTAATTTGATGTGTTCTTTTATCCAATATAAACAATTGTTGCACCTTGTTCTTCCAATCTTCCAATAATGGAATCACGCCAGTTTTCCAAAGTTTTGCCAAAGAAAGTCAAACTGCTAAGATTAAATAAAACAGCAAATAAATAAATAAATAAATCAGTAAATATGATTAAATAAAACAGATTCATTAGCCATATTCGGACCCAACAGGTAAGTTAAAGCATCTTTTAAAAAAATTCCCTATAATTTTTTTCAATTTTGGCATGTATTATCGACCAGTAATTTTTAATCTTCGGGCAGGTCCACATTTCCAGCAATTGGGTAAGTTTTTGTAATTCATTTTAGATAACATGAGTCAAGTAATTCCTATAAAATAGTTTTAAATGATGTTCCCAATTATCTGTATTGGGTGAGAATTTATACATCCTCTTCCAATATCCCTGCCATTGGTTTACAGTGATAGGTCTATTGTAAGGAATTCCATAGAAGCAGAAATAAAAGGCTCTTTGGTGTAAAAGACCGTTTAATCAGACATCTTAGAAAAGCCTATGTATAATGCAGAGTGGCAGGAATGACATATTTCCGCCGCCAGAAGCACAGGTTATAACCCCATCCATCCTATCCCCCTCCCCGCTTCCGGTATGGGAACGGAGGTCTCTATCTCCCTCGCAGAGCTAAGGTCTCCGCCGCAGGAGCGGGCCCATCGCCTCGGCTAGAATATCGTAGTCAGCGCTTGGGGCAGCCGACCCGGCCATCAACACTCCACTGAATTCATTACACTCTGCCTCCCTTAAAAGAAACTTCTCCCCCCCAGGTTGCAGCGGAAAAGCGCCATGGAAAGTTGGTAGAAATGAGGGCGGGCGCCACAGGCTCTTCGGAATGAAATTCCATTGATTATACCTAGAGGAATACTCCCACCCAAGAGACTCAATATTGTAAGCGCTTACGATTAAAGCGAGAGTCCAGGATGAAGGCCAATTTCAGAATGCTTGTACATCAATAATAGTCGGTGGGGGTCTTCTCCGGCGGGTCGTACAGGCATCGGAAACGGGAGCCTCTTTGAGTAAACTGGAATGGAAGACAGGATGAATGTTACTAAGAGAGTTAGGCAAATCCAATCGGGCAGTGACATCATTAATCACTTTAGTAATCTGAAAAACACTAATCTTTTGCCCGAAGTTTTAAAAAAAAATTTATGCACGCCTCTTGAGATTTTTGGTAGACAAATACACCCAGGCGCCTACACGCGAGAGGGGAAACTGAAGCGGTGCTTATCCGCTTGCAGCTTTTGGGAGTCTTTAGCCTGTTGTAGGGCAAAGTCTGGACCGTTTTCCACCCCTCGGCCAGAGACGAAATCCATTGTTGAAATTCTGGAGGATCCAATGCTTCCGCGAGAGGTAGCGTTGGCGCAACGGCGGGAAGGATGACCTGACACAATTTCTGGCGGGTCTTTTTTAATTCGCTATGAACCGTGATTGTTATAGGCGTATTCCGCAAACGGAATTAGCTCAGACCAATCATCTTGGTGGTAGTTGGTGTAACAACGTAAATACTGCTCTAGGGTTCTGTTCGTTCTCTCCGACTCACCGTCACTTTGAACGTGGTAGGGGGCGGCAAATCACTGGGCGGCCCCTAACAACCCTAGAAAAGCTTTCCAGAACTTTGAAATGGAATTGGGGTCAGCGGTCGGAGACCACACCTTAACGTGGGGGCGGAGTGTAGACGCAGTAAACATGCTGAATGAACAGACGCTACTTAACTTAGGAGCGGAGGGGATGGAAGCACAGTAAATGTACCGGGCTCTTATTAGGAAAATAAGTCCACCACCACCCACAAGACCGCGGCTGCTATGACTTTTCTGGCAAATCTGTGAATAAAAATCCATGGAGATGACTTCCCAGGGGCGGGAGGCGGCCACCGGGAGAGGTTTCTAACAGACCGCTTGGGGCTTCTTCCTGAACGCTCTTGGCTTCCGCACAAACAGAGCAAACTTTAATATGCCCTCACCTTTGAGCATCGCGCGCACGCCAGAACTGACGGCGTAAATGTAGAGTTTTTAGAAAGCCAAAATGTCCAGCCGAGCGGGCATCATGGTGCAGGCCTCGAGAACCTGCTTGGCGTGGAGGCGGGGGGAGGCACGCATTAACAATCCCCCTTCCGCCAAACGGACATTCTCCTCCAAACGCAACTGGGAGTCACCTTCCTCCACCGGAGGCTCACGTGAGTCCCGCCTTCTCTCAAGTTCCTGTAGGAAAGGAGAGACCAGGCTGGGAATGGGCGGAGAGGGAGGAGTGGATGTCTGAGATCGTGGGTGACAGCCAGCCCTAATTGGGAGGGGGAGAGAACAGTGCGCTGAATGTCCCGGGGTAAGCTGGCTCCACCCCCCTCCCCGGGTAGAAGCTGCGAGAGCCGATCAGCCAGTTTTATTGGTTTTTCTCCGGGGAAAAAAATGACCGTGAAAGATAGAACGAGAAAAGAAATCTGCCCAAACGAAGTTGCTTCATGGACATCTTGAGGGGGGTGGAGAGGGCTGCCAAGTTCTTGCGATCCCACCAAATCCTTGAAGGGCAGGTGCTTAGCCCCTTTCCAGCCAGTGTGGCTTCAAGTGGAGAGTGCTACTTTGATGGCCGCAGTCTCTTTATCCCCTACAGTCCAGTTGAGCTCAGCACCGGAGAATTTCTTTGATAAATAAGCACATCGAACCAGCTCTACCATCTTTATTTTCTGCAAACAGGTGGGCTGCCCCAAGCTACTTGTCCGGAGGCATCCACGCGGAACTACAAATGGGAGATCTGGACTGTGGGTGCTCTTGCAGTGGATAGGTTCGGGTAGTAAAAGCAGATTTTAAAAGCTTGAAAGTTGGCTGGTCTGACATTCTTTTAGACCAGGAAAAGGGGGGGGCTCCGGGTTTCCAGCAGTCAGTGGATCTTTCCCCTTAGTGCGTATAAGAGGTCTGTCCGAGTGGTGAGAGTCAGCTCATAGCTTAATTGGGGTATAAAGTCATCGAGAAATTAGCAAAACCCAGGAAAAGATTGGAGCTCCTTTCGGTTGGTAGGGCAGGCCATTGAGGATCTGCATCGAATCTTTAGTAGCAGGATCCATTTTCAGGCCCCTCGGCTAGACGATCCGGTAAAACCCAAATAGTCAATAGAGGTTTGGTGGAAAGAGCATTTCTAAAGTTTGGCAAAGAGGGGAGTTGTTGAGCAAACGCTTCAATACTTCCCGAACCAACGCCCATGCTCCTCCATGGTTTGGCGAATAAATTAAAACGCCATCTAAGTACACAACTGCTCCCTTGTACAATAAATCATGGAGAACTTCGTTGATGAGGCTTGCCATAAAGTTCTAGGGGCTCCACTTTAACCCTAATGGCATTATCAAGTATTCAAACTCGTCCAAACTTCGTGTTAAATGCAGTCAAGTGTCTCATAGCCTTCTGCAATTCTGACCCTGTAGTAAGCTTCTCTCAAGTCCAATCTTAGAAGATGCGCGCCCTTGCCCAATGCGCCTAACAGGTCCTTGATTGGCCGCATGGCAAAGGATACTTATCGGCTGGACAGAGAGACCGCATTGAGTCCTCGGTAATCTGGTGCAGAGCCGTAGAAAGAGCCATCTTTCTTTTACAAACAATACAGGAGCAGCATGTGTGTGTTTGAGTAGGCTCCGCTTTCGTGATGAACCTCAAGCGAAAGCTGAATGGTTCTTGTCTAAGAAGGCACGAAGTTCCTTCTCCTCATTGGGACTCATGCGGTAGATTCTACCCCTTTGGGCAGCTGCTGCTCTGGCTGTATTACGATTCTTTTGCAGTCAGCGTGTCTCTATGGGTGGTAACTGATCGCATTCTTGCTCCTGGAAATACTCTGGCTAAATCTTGGTAAGCCGGTGGAATGCCGGTAGAATCGGAGTAATGAGCTGGCATCGCTGATGAAGCCAGGGGTGTGCTCAGGAGAAGTCGAGTTGTCCCCCCAATCCATGTGTTCACCGTGAGAGGTGGCCAGTGTGAATTCTAAGATCCTTTCCTTCCAAAATGAATTCCTTTGGTTCATGTAACAACAACCATGGCATGCCCAGAATCCATGGAGGTTTAGCCACTGGCTGTTTCAGAATAAAACTAATTTTCTCCAATGGTCGGCGCAGCGGAGGAGAACCGGGTTGGTGGCGCTTTTGAACTGGCCGGTCCTTTCGCTTCCCGGTGAGG
Organism: Sphaerodactylus townsendi; assembly: GCF_021028975.2. Lineage (NCBI taxonomy): Eukaryota > Metazoa > Chordata > Lepidosauria > Squamata > Sphaerodactylidae > Sphaerodactylus > Sphaerodactylus townsendi. The sequence goes on from NC_059425.1 coordinate 193,655,548, forward strand.
ACTGCCGCCCATTTGGGTGAATGGTATGGGCTTAGCCAGGGGATTTGGTCTAGACTCAGTTCCTCCGCCACCAAATGGGGCCGTGATTACAGCAACAAATGGGAGCAGCCAGAATCTACAGCAGGGCTGAGGGCTATAATGCTAGCAGTATGCTTAGCGGGGTTGCCAGCCAGAAACGCTTTGATTGTGATGGGGCGCCAGTGCCTTTCACCTTTTGCCACCGTAAGGTCTTCGAGTCGAACCCATGTCCATGGGGCTGAAGAAAGGCACACAGCTGCTCCTCCTCTGGGTCAGCCTCTTCATTAACTGCCTGGGATACCGCGCCTGTTGGGGGCGCCCTGGAATTCGTGGATGGCTCGTTAGATTAAGCGCAGCCGGGGCGGCCGGTTTCTGTTTTTTCGGGCAGTTGGCGGCCAGATGACCTGGTCCTCCGCAGCCAGAGTAAAGATCACAATCCCAGTCGGCGACGGGCGCTTCGAGGTGTGGTCTCGGTAGGGGCGGCTGGGTTTGGCTTGGTGGTTGCAGTGGTGGTTTTTAGCGCATGCCCCCCCCAGCACGGCCGTGATTCCAAACGACTTTACTTAATTTGGGATCCCACCGAATCCAATCCAGCCGAGTAGTGCTGGGATCCGAACAAAACACCGCTTTCTTACCGCAACTCTGCTGTCGCACAGCATCCGGTGAAGCATTCGCGATTTGATGCGCTCAGGCCACTCAGGAGGGAGTCGAGCAGCCGCCGCATCGGTAAATTCACTTTCGGCAATTCTGCAAACGAAGCGCTGCCTTTGCTGGATAGATTTGATGGTGCTGAGATAGCTTCATTCGTTCAGCACCCGGATCTTGGAAGCGCAGCCCTTAAGGCTTGCTTGAGGAATGCGGTAACTGCACCGTAAGTGAGTATCCTCTTCATCTTGTAGGTATTCAAAAGAGTCACGGAATCTAAAGTCGGGCTGGCCGCTTCCATCCAGGACTACCGGAGCCGGATGTCCCGGGGATTTTTTTCGCTAGCCAGACCGTATAAATCGTCATAGTCCTCCATGAAATTTGCGGCATCACCGAAGTTGCAGATGAAGTAGGGAAGTTTGGCAGCGGTCCAATCGAAACGGGCAGGTATTGAGGCCTGTAGTATCCCCTCTCCACGTTCTTTACCACAAGGGCGGTGGTTGGGCGCGAGGTTGAGCAGGCTGAGGCAGCGTGCTGCGCAGGGGCTGGAATCGTGGAGGTGGAGGTACTAACGCCGGTGACGCTGGCATGCTCTGGTGTGGAGCCGGTCCTTGGAAGGTGGCAGGACTCCAGCAAAGGCCGCCTTTGGCGCCGGCTGTACCCAGTGACAGCTTAGGACTCCAACTTGGGTTGTCCTGTTCTGCTTGCTCTTTCCAGTTCCCTCTCCTCCGCAGCTAGCTCTCTCTCCTGCGCAGTCAATGCATCCCGGGTCTCTTTGCAGGTTTTCACGCCTTGCTCGCAGCTGTTCTCGCTGCCTCTTCCCATAGCTGCCGCTCACGGGCCACATGCTTCTTGGGCATCTCGGGCGAGGTCGGCTCCCACTTCCTCATCCCAGCTCTCTTTCGAAGCGGGAGAGGGAATAGGATCCGGATGGGGGAACAGGCTCTCTCCGGACTCCTCATTCTCTGAACGTGGCGAGAGGATCGCCGTGCTAACCGGGTGGCCTCCATCGGGCATCTCTGTGATCCAGCTGCTAATCCGTGGATCTGGGGCCACGGTGGATCTTCTTGGGAGCCTCACCAAAAATAATGCGCAGTCCAGGAATCACTCATCGGAGTCCTCCCGCGCTGCCGCGATGAAAGGTGGTCAGACCCGCCTCCTCCGTGACAGGCTGGGCTGCATCTGAGGTTTGTAATCCACATGGAAACGGGCAGATATCCGGATCCACAGGCGCTCGATCCATATGACAGCCTCCCAAACGCACTCCATATGTAAGTCCACATGATCGCCTTCCTCGTCCCTCGCAGCCAACGTGGAGGGTGGGAAGACTCGCACGTCGATCGGAGGACGGGAAAGAGTTACCAGCGAGACCCGCTTCTCCCGCCGGGCAAGGTTCCTCCAAATCCAGAAGGGATACCAAGCTCTCTTTGGGGGCAATGACTCTGTTGGTGCAGAAATATTCAACCTCTCCATGCCGGTAGACACCAGAGGTCCAATTTCCTCGCATCATAGGAAGATAGGATGAACGATAGATTCCTGCTACAATGTAAGGAATTCCATAGAAGCAGAAATAAAAAGGCTCTTTGGTGTAAAAGCACGCTATTCCAGACATCTTAGAAAGCTCATGTACACGCAGTGGCAGGAATGACATTTCCCGCCAGAAGCACAGGTTATAACTCTATCCATCCCATCCCCCTCCCGGCTTCCCATGGGAACGGAGGTCTCATCTCCCTCGCAGAGATAAGGTCTCCGCCGCAGGAGCTGGCCCATCGCCCGGGTTGTGGAATGTAGTCAAGGCCAGGCAGCCGACCTGCTCATCAACACCACTGAATTCATTACACCAACAACATGAATCAACACATTTAAAATCCAGCAGCAATCATATACAATTTAAACAATAACAGTAAACCAATAAAACGGTAAAAACGGGCGCCCGATCCCAAGGCTAAAAGGGAGAAATAAGTAATAGGAAAAAAAAACATTTTGAAAATGTTTTCCAAAAAAATTATTTCTGCCGTGTGACATGACCTATTGCTGTGTTCAGATTTGTGAGTTGGGGCATGTTCTATAATGTGATGGTGACTTTGAAACGACCTGGTGTAAAAAATCATTGCTTGGTCATGGTGGGGGAGGGCGGTTGTCCATGGGGGGGGGGCGCCAAACTCCAGTTTGCCTAGATACACCACTGGGCATAGCTACAAGGGGGCTGGGGGGGGGGGTGCGCGTTGCACCAGACACACGCCTGGAGGGGCATCAAACTCCAGTTTGCCTAGTTACGCCACTGCCCTAGAAATAAGATATGATGACTTCCTCCAAATATGGAGTCCTTTGTCTTTTTAAAGGTTGCTTCCTTCGCCAACACATCAATGATTTATGAACGTTCACGTATCCGATTCTTGCCTTCCCACTATGGGCTATGAAAAAGCATCATTATCTTAAGAAACCATTTTAAAAGTTGCATTAGAAAATCTGCCCTTAAAAAACCCACAAAACCAAACCAAACCAAACCAGAACTATCCTCATTGGCTTTAAAAGCCATCTGGCCTCACTTAAGCCACCAAATGTACATTTGATTCCTCCAGGGATGGTTTTGTTGCACAATGCTGGCTCATTGCCCTCTGAGAAAGTCAGGGATTTAATGCATGCCACCAAGTTTCCCTAGCTCTACTTCTGTTCTGTACAGATGCACTGGTGGGGTTTTAAAAGCCTAACCTGGTCCCTAGACTTAAAAAAAATGACCCTAAGAAGATTCACTTAGGCAATAAACTGTAATAGTATAGTCTTCATCTTGGGGCAAGACCTGTGACAAATGTCACTATCTATTTATCCTTAAATTATCTGTGGAAGTGTTTATGTACTATGAAACATTCCGCATGAGCTAGACAGGAAGCTATAAAATATTTTATGAGAAGTGCACATGGCTGACGGCAGAGTTTTAAAGCAAATGTGGTCCCATCTAAAGCTGAGGAGTGCCAGAAAAGAATTATTTCCACTGCAATCCTGCTTTGACCCTGGGCACCCAATTTCCAAAGACATGACTTCCAAGGCCCAACTTTGCCAGGTGCTGATCCACCTCCAGAGGACTGTACCAACCTTTCTGACAGTCTGAAAGGGGAGAAGACAGCAGGAAGAGAAGCAAGATCCCATCACACAAATACAGGAAACGTTAATCTAGAGTTATGTTGGTCCGTTTTTAACAGTCTTCCTTCTGCTATGACTTAAGGTAGATAACAGCAAACACCCAAAACTTCAAAGGTGTTGTAGTTGTGACTCTTACATCATATTCTCCTAGAGTGTGGCCTAAATGTGGATGTACGAGCATGTCTGATTCACCCTCTATTAATGTCTAAGAGAATACAAAGTTCTTCTTATGCTGTACGTTTTCTTTGAGAGGACTTTTCTTTTGATGTTACTTGAACAGTTGCTTCCTTTTTGGCGATTATTTTGAAACAGTAGCCATTGTTTTACTGTTCTTATTTTGTTCATGGTTGACGAACAATATATTATTTTATATTTTACTGTTGTTGTTTTATGCTAATAAAAGGCACTGACTGACTGACTACAGTGGTCAAAAAGAAAAAAAAGAATCTAGAATTCATACCAGCAGATGTCAGTTCGAGCTTTTGACCATTTGAGCTTTTGAAGCCTTGTGGCACGGAGTGGTCAGCTACAGGCCAACAGTCAACGCTCCGCTCACGACCTGAGTTCAATCTTGACAGCAATTGATTTTAAGCAGCTGGTGCAAGGTTGACTCAACTTTCCATCCTCCCGAGGTTGATAAAATGGGGGTGAAGTGTAGGCGACTGGAGAAGGCAATGGCAAACCACCCTGTAAACATAGTCTGCCTAGTAAACGTCACGATGTGATGACGTGACCCCATGGGTCAGTAATGGCCTGATGCTCGTACGGGGACTATCTTTATCTTTATCTTTGCCTAAAGCCCTGAAGCCTTAGCATGAAAAACAATGCCTTGTAAGCATGGTTAGGGTTCTACATCTTTCTTAAACATGTGGAAGAAGAAGGAGGAGGAGTTTGGATTTATACCCCGCCTTTCTCTCCTGGAGCAGCAGTGGCGTAGGTGGTTAAGAGCTCGTGCATCTAATCTGGAGGAACCGGGTTTGATTCCCAGCTCTGCCGCCTGAGCTGTGGAGGCTTATCTGGGGAATTCAGATCAGCCTGTACACTCCCACACACGCCAGCTGGGTGACCTTGGGCTAGTCACAGCTTCTCAGAGCTCTCTCAGCCCCACCCACCTCACAGGGTGTTTGTTGTGTGGGAGCAAGGGCAAGGAGATTGTCAGCCCCTTTGAGTCTCCTGCAGGAGAGAAAGGGGGGATATAAATCCAAACTCTTCTTCTTCTTCTTCTGTAAGGAGACTCAGGGTGGTCTACAAGCTCCTTTCCCTTCTTCTCCCCACAACCGACACCTTAAAGTGAGGTAGGTGGGGCTGAGACAGTTCCGAAGAACTGTGACTGGCCCAAGCTCACCCAGCAGGAATGCAGGAGTGCAGAAACACATCTGGTTCACCAGATAAGCCCCTGCCATTCAGGTGGAGTGTTGCTTATTTTTGCAGGACAGCACTCTGAAGCATAGTCGAGCTGGTCACAGCCATGGCTGGTCTCCTTCGATCCAGTCCTATTATCTAGGCACAGAGAAGAAAATCACGAGTCCAAACGAACTCTGGCAGAACCACTAGAACTGAATCCATGGCAAACATCTGTCTGCCCGAGACAGATACGAACGTGGCTTGTTCACCACGCCTGCACACGGCCTCCCTGCCTCTCTTCACTCGTGGAAGGTGAATGCAGACTTTCAGAAGAAACTGGCGAATATACAACAGGGTTATTGACGGGCCTCCAACCCTTCTCTCATTTGTATCACGTTATGCCTCTGCAGCTGAGCGGTAGAGCATCCGCTTGGCGGGCGGAAGGACGTGGGTTCAACCCGCCGGCAGCTCCAGTGAAAAGGATTGGGTAGTTGGTGATGTGACAGACCTTCGCCCAAGCCCCTGGAGAGGTGTCGCCACTCTGCGTAGACCGTGCCGACTTTGACGGACCAAGAGCCTAGTTCAGTAGAAGCAAGCTCTGTATGTACATATATGTAAATATATGATGTGGCAATGAGTCCTGAAACCATTTTTTGTTATTCCAGCCTCTCTGTGTTCAATGGACCTGGGGATCAGGATAAAGGTTTGTGATGGGGTGATATAGCAAAACTGAAAGGTCCCAAGAATGTTCCATTCACCTATTATGCAAATACACTCTGGCTGCTCCAAGATAGTGAGACAAAGCAGGGCTTGTTTTCCTTATAATTTTTGCTTCTTGGCTTATGAAGAGAAGAGAAAGGTTATTATATGGGCTTACTGGGCAAACCTAGATTTTATAAATAATTGCCTGTCAGAATGTTCAAGATAGACAAATATACAGCAGACCAACAAAAACACGATCTGTCACATTTCTGAGAGAAATATATATTGAGTCTTCATTCTTTAAGAGTGTAAGTGTATGAGCAAGAAAGAAATGCCAGAGCTTTTCCTGCGTAGGCTTTTTTTTAAAAGAGTAAAATCTGGGAGCGACAGCAAGAGAAGGAATTTTTATTCCAGTTCTTCTTCTGCCCTGTGCGCCTGCAGATCGAAACCAAATACAATAAATGCTGGTGTCCTTTTTAAAAGTCTGGATGTTTATGGAAAGCATATAATTTTCCATCATTATACATGCCAAGGAAAATAAGAAATGATGATAAAAAGAAAAGTTTAATCATACATTTCAACAAGCACAGACAGATCCGAAACGTTGCTCTCGCCTTTTAATGCACTGTGCGGCACACGATATTTTCATTGCGTTAACATGCAGATTAGATCCAGAAGGGCATTCCAAAGCAGATCTTCTAGAGCAGAAGAAAGCCATGATAAGACAGTAGTGTGTCATGTTTGTGAATGTCCCGGGTTGAATTCTTCACATCTGGGGCTAGGTTATTATTTATACTGCAGGAGTGCTTGTCCATGGGTCCAGCCAGAGCCTTTCCCCTGTTCTCCATAGAACCTGGGGTCTCCACTGCTACAGCCTTGATGTACAGCAAAGAGAATTCTGTAAGGATAATACAAATAGAATGGAAGGAAAGGCACTGTGTGAAATGGTCCAGGAAAGAGACTATGAAGCCTCAACTGAAAAGATATGAACACAGAGTCTTCAGCAAAGGTTAGGTGGCATGGGATGGAAGTTTGACTCAACAAAGTACTGAAAGCAGGGAACCCGATTGGGGATGGGGGGCGGCTTGTTTCAGCCCCTAGTAAGACATGACTGTTTTGAGCTATCACTTTCTTCACAAAGTTTTCTTCACAAAGTTGGCCTGGTTTATTTCACAATTTTAAAGTTATCATAGGGCCTTTCCCCACTCTCCCCTATCCCCCCTATGCCGCGCGCTGCTCTCAGCGCACGGCATCCCTGGCGCGCCCCGGCATCCCCCACGCCCTTTGCAAAAGCGCCAGGGATGCCTCGCGCTGAGGGGGCACGACAGCGGCAGCTTCGGGGCGGCTGCGCTGTCGCCGCCCCTCTCGTGGGGAGTGCCGGGGGACCCCGCGCTACTCTCAAGTAGCGCGGGGCTTAAGGTAAGTGGGGAAAGGCCCTGAACCTGGGCACAGTTCAAATGCCCACAATTTAAGTACAGTTCAACGTATTGGTGGTGGTGGTGGTGTGCATAGTTCTTGGTAGCATACATTCACCCATTCTTCTGAGAGCAAAGCACCAATTCTTTCCCATGTCAAAGTTGGAGGTTTGATTTAGCTGGAAAGGTTTACTGGAAATGCAAAAGGCTCAAGCTACATATCATGTTGGAGTTCTGTCACTGGAACTCCAGATGCCCCTAAAAAGGACTCAAGAGAAAGTTGGGGGGGGGGGAGAAGGGGGAGGTACAGATCGGGGTTATGGTGCTGGGGGATATTTCTTTCCCCTCTTCCTGCCGGTACTATTTTCCCAATCAAAATGTTCCACTCTTGCTCCTTAAGTCTCAGTAGGAAAAAAAGACAGGCATGCCTCTTGTGACTGCCTTTTTCCTGCCCTATGGCTTAAAGTAACCAGGGGAGCATTTCTGATGTGGGAAACAGCACAGGTTATTTGCCCTCAAAAGGCTCTACTCCCTCAGTTTTGATAAGTCACTGTTCTCAGTGTGACTGGGAAAAAAATCCAGTCTTAAAACAGTGACTCATGTACAGAATTAACAAGTCAGGTAAATCTGCTGTCTCTCAGCTTCAGGTGTGATACGGAAAGTCACCTCCTGTGAAGTGAGGCTTTGCGCTCACAGCAAAAAGGCTGAAATATGGTGGCTTGTGAAGAAAGTTGTCATAGCTGGGATGAGATTTTCACCTGCTACTTCTGAGCTCATTACTTCTTTGTTTAACCACTGACTTTTTAAAAATTACAATAAACACCTAACAGCTTTCTTAGCTTGGTTTAAACTGCAAACATGGTGATCAATAAGACCCCCCCACGCACTAGTAGCGTAGCGCCAAGGGGACAGGGGTGCGTGCGATACACCGGGGGCGCGCCCCTGTGGGGGCATGGCAAGGGGTGTGACGGGGGTGTTCTGGGGCGTGGTGGGGACAGACGGGGGTGTGGCAGGGGCACAGGGGGCACGCGTGTCCTGGGCGCAGTGCCCCCTTGCTCAGGCCCCGCCCCATTCTTCACTTGATTAGAAAAAAACACGGGGCACAACTGGTTTCAAGAGCAACACAAAGAACATCCTGGCTTTTGGGAATGAAGTTCTGAAATCTGCCTTATAAAAAGGACATGGAACAATAAATTTTTAAAAGGAACAAAAGTCGAGATGTGTGGGCTGTCAGCAATAAATCTATTGGAAAGTCTAAAATGGTTTGACCTGCTTTCTCATCTACCTACACAATATCCCACACACACACACACACACACACAGTGAACAGGTTTTTTTTTAAAAAAAGAAAACTTATTTATTTTCCTCCTTCTGTGAAGGGGGGTGGGGAAGTCACCTTAATATAACTCTGCCTTTCCGGTCGATCTGGCCACATCCACGTTAGCAAGCAAGAAAAGTCATCCCGTTTCTGCGGTAGGCGCTCTGTCAAAGAAAGAGAAAAATCTGTAATGAATTATCACGTTGACTTAAACAAGGAAAGGGGGCAGAGAGCGGAGCGAGGCTTTTCTTCCTGTTTTGGAGACTCTTCTGGCTGCAATCTAATAGTGAGCTTAATCTGAACATTTCTGGTGGGGAAGTATTAGGCAACCGCGTTTTCTATTAAAAGATCTGTGTGGTTAGGCCAGCGGTCGGTGGTTCTATTTCAAGATGTGCAAACGTATGGGTTCCTATTTTGTTAATTACCTAATATATAAATAAATTGGGGGAAGGGTTTTTAAATTACTATTATCTTAATCTGTCCTTTGTAAACCCATGCAGTAGCTCTACTATACACAAGATTCACTTCTGTCTGGAGCTACTTGGCTATTTTAGATTTCTCGCACAGTAATTTCACAATCTGGGATAATTACACTTGTGGCTATATAAACAATCCTTAGTAGCAGGACAATATCCATCACATGATCCACAAGATAGGAGCTTCCCTCGTGGCATCATGTGATTTTGATTTCTATCTACTTTGGAAAAGGGGCAGATGTGACCTCTGAAGACAATGTTATGATGTGAAAAATGCATAAAATTGCAACTTGGGAATTGCTGAACTACTGACTTGTCAGGAAAGAGTAGAGTAATAGTTGGACATAGGCAAGCAGACAGACAGACAGACGATGATAGACAGACAGACAGACAGACAGACAGACAGACAGACAGACAGACGGGAACTCATCTAAAAAACCGTGTTGGCTCAGTGATGTGGTGGGGAGGGGGGAAGACGGAGCTTCCAGTTTCCTCCCTACCCTGTTTTTGCCAGTTGAAAGGATGGTGGGGCAGGGGTGGAGCGAGGGAAAACTGCGCCCAGGGCATGCCTGCGTCCTCTGCCCCTGCCACGCCCCCACCCACCCTGGAACACCCCCACCCACCCTGGCCAAACCCCGGGGCGTCGTGTCCCACCCCGCCCCATTGGCACTACGTCACTGTGGTGGGGTGGCTTTTGTCCCCTTTCACTGGCAAAAGTAGCGAGAGTGGGAAACACTTTAGCTTGTGGAGCTCCCTCACAGTGCTAAGTGAATGAGTCAGTGGTGGGATCCAAAAATGTTAGTAACAGGTTCCCATGGTGGTGGGATTCAAACTGTGGCCTAGCACCAATGGGGCTGGGCGGGGCACGACAGGGGCGTGGCCGGGAATTCCGGGGGCGGGGAATTCCTGGGCAGGGCTGTGACAAGGACGCAGCTGCTGCACTGGTCCTTGGGCGGGAGATGAATGCATGCAGGCGGAGGCTGCCACGCACGCCGGTGCACCTCCTGCTAGACTGCTTCAAGTTCTGCGCGCTACTGCTGAGAGGAGGGGCATAACTAAGGCAAAAATCATGTGGCAAAATCACCAATTAGTAACCCCCTCTCGGCACACACAAATAATTAGTAACCTACTCTCGGGAACCTGTGAGAACCTGCTGGATCCCACCTCTGGAATGAGTGCTTTAAGGTGAGTACGTCCAAGTGGAAGTCTGGCTGTGCTCCTGCAACCGGACATTTTATTTATTTATTTATTTATTGTTTCGATTTATAAACCACCCTATCCCCTGGGGGCTCTGGGCGGTGTACAACATTCACATATACAATTGATTAAATCGATAACAACAATATAATATTAAAATCCATTAAAAGCTACTTAAAAACAGCGGTTAATATCACGATAAGGTGCCCTATAATCCAATTCAGTTAAGATCACCCCAGTAAAAAGAAAAGGGAGGGGCCAGGTTCCTCTCTGGGAGGATAATAAGGTGGTAAAGTGCATCAGATGGTATGTGCAAAAAAGCAGGGGAGGAAGGAGAGGGGGAGGGGGTGCCACTCAGCGACTGGACACTCCAAAGGCCCAGCGGAACAACTCGGTCTTACAGGCCCTGCGGAATTCATCAAGGTCCCGCAGGGTCCGGACAGCTGGAGGAAGAGTGTTCCACCAGGCTGGGTCCAGGGCCGTAAAGGTCCTGGCCCGTGTGGAGGCCAGCCGCATCATCGAGGGGCCAGGAACCACCAGCAAATTGGGGCATATGGGGCATATGGGGTAATGCGGTCTCTCAGTTACGAGGGTCCCAGGCCTTAAAGGTTAAAACCCACACCTTGAAGATGATTCAGAATTCCACTGGGAGCCAATGCAGCTGGCGCAACACAGGTTGAATATGATCACAGAAGGCGCCCCCTGTGAGCAGATGCGCCGCTGCATGTTGGACCAGTTTCAGCGCTTCCTAGATCAGGCGCTAAGGGAAGCGCCCGCGTAGAAAATGCTGAGTTACAATAGTCAAGCCCGGAGGTGACCGTTGCATGTATCACAGTGGCCAGGTCTGCCTGAGAGAGGAAGGGGGCCAGTCGCCGGGCCTGCCGAGAGATGGAAAAACGCCGAGTCCGGGTTACAAGTGGGCCACCTGGGTCCCCATTGAAAGAGACGAATCCAGGTGGACCCCCCAGACTGGGTGGACAGAGGGGGCCGGCGCCAATATAGTCCCCCCCCACTCCGGCGGCTGGAAATCCCCCGCCTCCCCCCTACAGCCAAGCTTTCAAAGGATCTCACGTCTTCGGATGGATTCAGTTTCAGCCTGCTCTGCTGTAACCAACCAGCGACCCGCCTCCAAACAATGCTGTAGAGCTGCAGGGCTTCGTGACAGCTCCCCCCTCCATCCCAACAGAATGAGCTGAGTGTCATCAGTGTACTGCGGTGACAAATCAGCCCAAAGCTCCAGTACCAGCTGAGCAGAGTGGTCGCGATATAGATGTTGAGTAATAGCGGGGGGAGCAGCGCGCCGTGGGGCACCCCACATGGAAGTGGGCACGTCGGGGAGGCTGGATCCCCGCACCATACTTGCTGGCAACGCAAAGTCCTCGAGAAACAAGGCAATGCATTGAAGGACAAGTGCCCCGTATCCCGAGGAAACTTGACCAGGCGGTGCGGGTCAAAAAGGTTGCGTGATCGCAAACCATATCAAACGCTGCAGTAAGATCTAACAAAACCAGCAGCGCCGATCCGCCTTGGTCAAGCTGCATACGGAGCGTATCTGTGACGGCGACGAGAACCGTCTCCGTCCCGTGCCCAGCACGGAAGCCGGACTGGAAGGGGTCAAAGGCCGATGCGTCATCCAGGAAACCCTGAAGCTGCTCCAACACCACTCTCTCAATTACCTTCCCCAGAAACGAAAAATTCGAGATGGGGCGGTAATTGGCCAGATCCCCTGGATCTAACGATGGTCTTTTCAAGAGTGGGCGGACCACTGCCTCCTTCAACCCATCTGGAAAAAACTCCTTGCTCAAGGGAGCTATTGATGATGTTCAACAGATGGGGTCGTAGCTCCGCCCGGCAGGTGACAGATATTTACACCCTAAGTGCAGATCCATAACTTACCATCAAGATTTCCCCATATTCTAAAACACACGTGCACAGAGAAACAAGCATGTGCATAGTTGCCTGCATGGGGAAAATGGCAACCTGCGTGTGTTTGTGTGTGTCGTGTTTCAGAATCCACGTGAGGAGATTGGGGTTAAGAGCCATCTTTGCTCTGCCAGGTAACTGCTCTGGCCCCAAAGGTCAGACCCCCCAACTATCTCATTTGACTATTTATTAATCATTATGTGGTAAAGAATATAAGCTCAAACATACAGAGCACTTCAAACTGAAAAGAAAATGGAGGCAATGTCATAAAACAGGGGTGGCAAACCTTTGGCACTCCAGATGTTATGGACTACAATTCCCATCAGCCCCTTCCAGCATGGCCAGTTGGCGA
>NC_059425.1:193668170-193785670 GCF_021028975.2 Sphaerodactylus townsendi
CATAACATCTGGAGTGCCAAAGGTTTGCCACCACTGGAGTAGGCTAATATCTGCCAATGTTGTTGGTCATTGAGGAGATGTTCTTACCTGGTGCGCACCAGGAGTGGAAGCACGTTGAGGCACAAAATCTTGTCCCGACATGCTTCCTCCCTGTGGTGCGCCAAGAGAGGAAGCGTGTCAGAGCAAGATGGTCCCAGTGCTCTTCCTCTTGCCCGGCCTGTGCTTCTCGCATTTCCTGTGGAAAGCTACAGCACTTCCAACGTGACCTTTGTGCCAGAGTGGGGCAAGGGCACAGCAGAGCCGGCCATCAGTCATCAGTAAAAACATCCATCAGATCTGAAAATCTTCTTGTTCTCTAAGGTTCTGCTGGACTCAAAATCTAGCTGATGTTATATAGCAGTGATGGCGAACCTATGGCACAGGTGCCAGAGGTGGCACTCGGAGCCCTCTCTGTGGGCACGCACACACAGAGTTGGTCATGTGGGGGGCGGAAAATCACACCCCCCCACACACACATGCCTAGGCTGGTCTGGGCCACTGAGCACGACGTGTGCGCACCGCGGTGCGCAGGGAGGACTCGGCTGTTGGGCCTGGTGCCTGTGCTGCGGGTGGCTGCTGCCCGAGCGGGGGGCCCACAGAGGAGGCAGAGATGCTAGAGAGGCACAGAGTGGTGTGCGTGGGACTTGCTGGAGGCTAGAGCAGGCTGGGCCCTGCTCGAGCGGATGGGGCGGAGGAAGAGGGAGCCAACCAGTTTTTTTCTAAACTAAAACCTCAGCATTCAGGTTAAATTGCCGGGTTGGCACTTTGCAATAAATATGTGGGGTTTGGGTTGCAATTTGGGCACTCGGTCTCGAAAAGGTTCGCCATCACTGTTATATAGTGTCCAGCTTGCATTTCTTAAATCAGTTTTCTTGAGCTGTATAATTGCAGACCAAGTTGAAGATCCATAGACATGCATTTCTGCTGTAATTAAATTGTTTATGTCCTGGGTCTCTGGTACTATATAACGTGGGTCTCTGGTACTATTTAGCAAAAAGTTGTTTGGGTTCTGAGATAGTTGTTGTATCTTGAGTTGGTACGGGGCAGTGAATGGCATGCTAGGGCATTTGCACACATGAAACAAAATCCTGTTTGCATATTCGGTGTCTGCACATTTTGCCCAAATTAGCAATAATGTTTGGCTTGCGATTATTGCCAAAATGCATACAAAGAGGTATTAATTAAAGCATTCACTCATTTGTGTAGAAATGCGAATGTTAAATAGTGTTCAGAGATACTTTTAGTGTCACATGTAGAAAAAGTTGGTTAAGCTTAGGATCTCTGGAGATGTGTAATTTTTGCATTTATCATGGGTTTGAGCAAGTTTCTCAGCTTTGTATATAAAATGAAAACATTGAAGGTGTGAAAGGCAGGCATTGTGAAGAGATTGAGACAAGCATTTGTGCAAATATAATATTATTGAGGTTTTAAAGGAGAAGGTAGATTGCAGCACCTAAATATTCATGGCCCTGACTGAAAGGGAGAGCCCATTGAGGGCGCAGTAAAATATCTCTTGCATTTTTGAGCATCTGAGAAAGTTCCAGTGATCCCATTCCCCCGGCCCCCAGCCCTTTTCACCCAGTAGTTTATGTATAGTTGGAACTATACGAGTTACATAAACATGATTTACAAATAATAAAAAAGTGTATGTGTAAAGCATTATGTGTTCCAGAAGGAAACATTTGAGAATGTGTTAAAGCAAAATGCTGAAATATTAAAGGTGCATTGTTAAGGGCATTTGATTTCAGAACGTTTCCAGGAGTGAACTTTCTTGGTGGTTTACAACTTGAGTTTAATGGAAACTGGCAATGGGTGCAGTTGATGAGGTGTTTTATGGAATACCTTGTCTGAAATCCCCCCACAAGACTAGCAGACTCCCTTCCTCCCTGTTTCGAGCATTGTCTTACTTTTTACATTTTAATACCTCCGCGCAACGGAAGATTTTTGTTGTGTTCAGTTTGCCTCTGCTTTCTTTTAACACTGGGGTTCAATGTATGTGTGTTTGGTGTGTGTGTGTAGCGTGTGTGTACGTTTTATTCAGCCATCAGCCTGTCCCGTGTGTCCGTTCTTTGCATTCCCAGTTTTTTGGGTCAGACTTTCTGCTGGTCAGCCGGCTCCTTTGTTTTCAATCGGAGGGTTTTCTAAGCTCTGTATCCCTTTTTTTTGTTTCCAGATCGGGGTTAAAATCTGAAACTTGGCCTTTGCGGCTTGTCGAAACGTGGAGGAACCATGATTAGACAGCTCGCTGCATGTTAACATGCAACAAATGGCAATTTAATAAACTTACATGTGTTTTAGTGATTGTATTTTGCATAATCGACTTTGGTCGTGATGAAGGGTTTGGGGCTAATGGCATTTTTTGCATGATCTCATGAAGCAATTAGAGTTGCTAGTGAGTGCATTCCCAGGTGCTTATATCCACCTCTCAAAGGGCATATTAAGGCATAAGGCCAAACTGAAGAAGTGTGATAATTCCCCAGAAATTAATAGCGTGGAATGTATGTTGCTGTTGAGAAATAAAATATATGAAAGGAGGAAAACTTAAATATGTTCTTCTACTTAGGCTGTGTTTTGCTGAACAATAAAGATGGTGGCCCTGCCCGGGAGCCTTAAGCTTACATTTATTTTAGAGGACTTTATCAATTTAACACATGGCACAAAATAATCAAGATTGTGTCTCGACATTTGGTTTCTCTCAAGATTGTGTAAGATCAATTTCTTCTGGTAAATCCGAGGGATAATTTGCTGCTTGTCTCATAGACTTCAAAGCAATATAATGAAAAAAAAAATCTACATTTTATCATTGCTTTCTTCAGTGGTTCATTTAGAGGCCCAGGAAGGAATATCAGGGTCCCCAGCCTTTTCATTCTTGTGGGCATCTTTGGAATTCTGACAAAGGGCATAATCACAATATGGCTGCCATAAAAGGTGGGGCCAACCAGAAAAGCATCAAGGTTATCTACAACTGTAATAGTAACTGTATTGTCGAAGGCTTTCATGGCTGGAATCACTAGAGTGTTGTGTTTTTTTCTGGGTTGTATGACTGTGTTCCTGCAGCATTTTCTCCTGACATTTCGCCTGCATCTGTGGCTGTCATCTTCAGAGGATCTGATGGTAGTAAAGAAAGTGATATATATATATACCTGTGGAATGAAACATTTGCATTGGTTAACAAGCGTAAAGGGCGTTAACCAATGCAAATGGTTCTTTCTCCCACCCTGAACATTCAACATTTATAGATAGATAGATAGAGAGAGAGAGAGAGAGAGAGATACTCCTCTTGCTTTACTACCATCAGATCCTCTGAAGATGCCAGCCACAGATGCAGGCGGAACGTCAGGAGAAAATGCTGCAGGAACACAGTCATACAACCCAGAAAAAAACATAACACTCTTGTAATAGTAACTCTTCAACATTTCAGGAGGAAGCTCTGTTTAACCTTTTTGTCAGCACAGCCAATCAGAAGCCCTGCTGGAAAAAAGCCCCACCCCCAGTTCTAAAAGCACTTGATGTTCTCCAAGAAAGGTTTTGGAGGCATCATGCCCATGAGCACCACGTAGGGGATCTCTGCTTTAGGGCTTTTCCAAAGAAGGAGGATTTACTTGGATGCCGGAATATTTTTGTACCTTTGTCACATGTGACGACTCCACATGTGTAACTTTTCATCACGCTTTGGAAATTCCATGTGACAAGTGGCATGGGTGTGAAAATCTATTACCCAGAAAAAGTTCTCACTGTTTTTGGTTCATTTCCCTCCCTGGCTTTTACACCAGTTAATCAGTGCATTTATAGCTTCCTAAATGAAAGCGGAAGATATTATAAGCCTGTTTGAGGAACCTGTCAAGAAGTGGAATATAAATCTAATAAATATGCGTTTGGGAAACTTGTCATGGGACAAGATGATTCCTAAGAATGCTGGAATGGTTACATGCTCATTGAGAAGAGGGGGTGAGGGTTTATAATACCGGTTTTAATTGCTGTCTGTATGTTAGCTGTAAACTCACAGGCCAACATAAACTGCAGTGTTTCTTTGGTCTGTGATTGTCTGGATTAATTATTATTATTGATTAATTTTCGTATACCTCCCAACCCCCAAAGGGCTCTGAGTGGTGAACAATAAGGCCAAAAAGGCAACACACAATATGCAATGATAAAATATATAAAACATTAAAATTTTAAAACACAGGAGCAGCAACACACAAAAAGCACTTGGGATGAGGCTTGGCAAGAGGCTGAGAATAGTACAGATGAAATCAGAGGGGGGGGGCGGCATGGAGGGCGGCAGCAGATCCACAGCCAGCCTCCCCAAAGGCCCGGTGGAACAACTCAGTATTACAGGCCCTGCGGAACTCCCCAAGGTCCCGCAGGGTCCTAACAGTTGGAGGAAGAGTGTTCCACCAGGCAGGGGCCAGGGCCATAAAAGCCCTGGCCCGGGTAGAGGCTAGCCAAATCATTGAGGGACGAGGGACTACCAGTAGATTTGCTTCTGCAGAACGCAGAGGCCTATTTGGGACTTATGGGACATACTAACCTCAGGGTCCTTTCATCTGTTCCTTTTGTGAAGGCAACATCAGAAGCAAATTTGCACTGGCTTCTTCCATATTTATTTTATTTTATTGAATTTATACCCCACACATTCCCAACCAGGGTTGGGCTCTGGGCAGAAACCTGGACACTGTTGGTGTCAGAAGGAGCTTCTGCATGGATTCCTTCCCCTTGACTTAGGACTTCAGATGTTACACGGATGTACAAAAAAGCTGTGTCATAACAGCTCCCTTGCTTTGACAGTAAATGTAGATGACCATGGAATTTGGGGTTCTTTAACTAGGTGGTTTGTACCTGCTGGTTATATCTTCACTTGCTACTGGAGGATGTTCTTGCAGTTCTGTATCATAGGTATTATTTATTATTTAATAATGCTATCTAGCATTCCACATAACATGAAAATGAAGAGGCCATGATTTTAGACTTCCAGTCCATACATAAGCAAATGGAATGGAATTAAAGATATTCCATTCTATGGTATAATGGCATGCCATTGGTAAAATCAAGCCTGAACTTCCCCTAGAAGCTAAAATGGCCAAACTGAGGCTGTCATACTGTGGTCATTATGAGGAAACAAGAGTCACTGGAAAAGGCAATAATGCTAGGAAAAGTTGAAGGCAGCAGGAAGAGAGCAAGACCCAACATAAGATGGATTGACTCCATAAAGGAAGTCATGTCCCTCAGTTTTCAAGACCTGACCAAGGCTGTTAATGATAAGACATTTTGGGGGGACATTGATTGATGGGGTCATCCTAAGTGGGAAGTCACTTGAGGGCACTTAACAAATGGCTAAGTCGTGCTTCTGACATGGTTTTACCAGGGTCGTGCTGTAATGCCTTATAGCAGTGGTGGCGAACCTTTGGCACTCCAGATGTTATGGACTACAATTCCTATCAGCCCCTTCCAGCATCCTAGTTTCAGTCTTCTTATTTTTAGAATTCTCATCTGGCAACAATAAAACTTGATAGAAGTGAGGAGTGTGTGTTTAGCACTGTGTCAAGGATATAGTCTGAACCAGGGGTCTTCAAATTATGGCCCTCCAGATGTTCATGGACTACAATTCCCATCAGCCCCTGCCAGCATGGCCAAGTGGTAGGGCTCATGGGAATTGTAGTCTATGAACATCTGGAGGGCCATAGTTTGAAGACCCCTGGTCTGAACCCTAGGTTAGAACCCTTCATTGTATTAAGCATAGGGGAAAGAGGAAAAATGGACAGCTGCCACTCTTAAAAAGTTTAAGTGAATGACATGGAGGGGCAAGAGGATGGGAGAAGGTGTAACTAGAAAAGGTGAAGGAAAATACATTTAAATTTCTAACACAAAGTAGGGCCATTTCTACAAAGTAGGCCATTTCTACACAGCTTATTTGCCCTGATAGCCTGACTTACCCCAGACTTGTTAGAGCAGGGGTCCCCAAACTTTTTAAACAGGGGGCCAGTTCACTGTCCCTCAGACTGTTGGAGGGCCGGACTAAAAAAAACTATGAACAAATTCCTATGCACAAATGATTGTAAAATGTTTGATTTCACCTTTCAGCCTTTCTGTCATGGTCTAGAACAGTGACCAAAGTATGTCAAGTATAGGATGGGCTCCAAATATTGTTGGGGAGGCTGTGGAATACCTTCCCCTGTAAAAAAAAAAGCAGAACTTTCCCAATGAAACATTCCATCTAACCTAGGATCAGGTATCTTCCTGGGTTCTTTCCTCCCTAGCAGCCAGCGAGCGATTCGCCAGCCTGGCTGATGCCAATGGGAGTGAGACGGAACAGAAAGCCTGAGAGCAACACATGGAGTAGCTGAGAGGGAAGGGCGGAGCAGGCCTTGCCACATGTAAGGTTTCCAACTCTGGGTCAGAAAATTCATGGAGATTTGGGGGTGCCATCATGTAACTGCAATCAACAGCTGTTGGGGCCGGTTCCTCCTCTCCCTCGAGCCCCCACTGCACATGAATGGAGCCATCGCCGCCATGCCTGGCGGGCCGGATAAATGCCTTCAGGGGGCCACATTTGGCCCCCAGGCCATAGTTTGGGGACCCCTGTGTTAGAGTTTGAGATGCTAAGCAGTCTGACATTACTGATCGTCAAATCAAACTTTTGTGATATTTTATTACGATTTTGGTTTTGGGTATCATATTGTACACTGTGTAGAAAGGTGGTCTTGTAAACTGAATTTGTGATATTGTAGGTAGGCGGACACTCCAGTATAAGTGGAATGATACTTTGCAGTTGTGGGGAGGGAAGTTTAAAACATGATCTGCAGTTTTTTTTCTAATGCAGTGTCAGAATTTCCACATACTGTGATGGGTTCAAACCATAATGCATACCAAATTTCACATTGGAATCGGCCTAATTTTTCTCCAACTTTTGGTTTTTCCATAAGAAGAGCAAGATTTTATTCTCCCTTTGAGTAACATGTAATTTACATTGTTTTGACATGACGATTCTGTAGCTGTGTGATGTGTTTTGTGCTATTACAGCTGCCTGTAGAATCAGGATATATATTTTGTGCCAGAAAAGCTTTGTATTGCTCTTTATTATAGAGTCCTGTGTGTGCGTGTCTGGCTCGTTTCAGCACAGAGAACTGGAGAAGTGAAATTTGGAAAATTTGAGGCATTTAATTTCTACAACATTTTCCTTTTTGTATATTGTCTTTCTAGATTGGCTGGGATTAGAAACTTTGCATATTTTTTCTTATATTGTTTTTTAAATTTAGTTTGGTTTGGTTGTTGTCAGCTTTCCAGGTTGTGTGGCCGTGCTCTGGTAGATCTTGTTCCTAATGTTTTGCCTGCATCTGTGACTGCCATCTTCAGAGGTGTATCACAGAGGGAAGTGTGTTCACCATAACATTAGGAACAAGATCTACTAGACCACAGCCACACAGCCCAGAAAGCCCACAACAACCAGTTGTGTCCGGCCATTAAAGTCTTTGACAATACATTAGTTTAGTTTAATTTCAGTCTCCAAATTTCCCTGCAAACTTCTTGCTACATCTGTGCACTGTGTGCTTCATGCAATGCCAAGTGAGTTGTTTTGTTTAGTTGAGGAAAAGCCACTGGCGAGTGTAACGAGACCACCCCAACACCTTTGGCACCCTCTTCCACTAATGATCATAGGATATAATTTCCTAGGAACTCAACAAAGTGAATGGGAGCTGTGCAAAAGTATTGGGTATCCAGACAGGCCTTCAGTGTAGTCAGCCAGATCTTCAGTTTAGTCAGCCAGTGGTGATTAAGTTGTACACGAGGTGACTCTAAGCAGGGGTTAAGCAAGACGCTCGGGGCAGACATGTGAACCACAGGACAACATAAATAGTAGTATGTCTGTCAGGGGCAGAGCCCCTGCCCCGGAACACTCCCTGCCCCGGAACACTGCCCCTGAAACGCCACGCCCCTGGACCGCCACGCCCATGCCCCTGCCGCCATGATCTGGCCATTTGTACTGGTGTGGGGGAGCTCCAGTTGCATAGTGAACATGCCAACCTCTCACTAAGCAGACTGTGTTGCCGATGGAGCAATTCAGACTGTTCACATAGCATGTTCATGCAGTTGTGGCAGGGTTCTCCAGATAGAGACTTGTATGGTGCCTGAATTGCTATTGAGAGCCAGCATGGTGTGGTGGCTAAAAGCGGTGGACTCTAATCTGGAGGACAGGGTTTGGTTTGATTCCCCATTCCTCCGTATGAGTGGTGGATTTATCTGGTGCACTGGATTTGTCTCCCTGCTCCTCCACATGAAGAAGAAGTAGAGGTTGGATTTATACCTCCCCTTTTCTCCTGTAGAGGACTCAAAGGGGCTTACAAACTCCTTTCCCTTCCCTCCCCCCACAACAGACACCCTGTGAGGTGAGTGGGGCTGAGAGAGCTCCAAAGAACTGTGACTAGTCCAAGGTCACCCAGTTGGAGTGTGTTGGAGTACACAGGCTAATCTAGTTCTCCAGATAAGCCTCCACAGCTCAAGAGGCAGAGCAGGGAATCAAACCCGGTTCTTCAGATTAGAGCACACCTGCTGTTAGCCACTATGCCTCTGAGTGAACTTGGGCTAGTTACAGTCCTTCAGAACTTCCTCAGTCTACATCACAAGGTATCTGTTGTATGGAGGGGAAGGGAAGGAATTTGTAAGGGATTTAAGATTCCTTACAGGAGAGAAACATAAGAACATAAGAACAAGCCAGCTGGATTAGACCAGAGTCCATCTAGTCCAGCTCTCTGCTACTCGTGGTGTATAAATCCCAAATCTTCTGCTTCATCCTTTCCTTGCTAGTGGCTATAGGCAACCTGAAGCAGAGTTGGTCTCTGATATTTCAATCCCCATTGGGAAGAGAGGTGGGCATAAGGAGGTCCTGTGACTGGGAGGAGGAGGGCTAGAATGGGAATTCCAACTAACAATGTTGGACCAGAGGTGAAGTGGGCAAAACGGAGCCCCCGCCCCCACTTACCTGAGCTGGTGGTGGTCCTGGGCAGCTTGGTGGTCCTGGTGCAGCAGGGCTGAGGGGTGCCCGGCTGTGGCCTCCGCAGGGCCTGGCAGGACGGGGCTGGGCTGAGGGATGCCCTTCAGCCGGGCCCAGCCAAGGGCCCAGCCGAGCAGTCTAGCCGGGCCCAGCCACAGGGGAAGGGGGAGGGATGTGGGAGCAATTTTCTGCCCCCCACGGGATCGGATGGGGGCCTGCCTGGGGCATTTGTCCCCACCCTGCCCCGTGGTAGCTACACCACTGTGTTGGACAGTGAGGTTTCAACACTTGCCTCTACTGTGTAGAGCCAGGGTGTGATCCTGGAGTCCTATATTGCCAGGATGGCCTTTTCCCATCTGTCAGACCAGGCAGTTGGCTGCCTATCTGTCCCCTATAGACCTGACCACAGTGATCCATGCGACCGCACTTGGAGTCCTGTGTTCAGTTCTGGTCGCCACATCTCAAAAAGGATATCGAAGAGATAGAAAAAGTGCAGAGAATGGCAACGAGGATGATTGAGGGACTGGAGCACCTTCCTTATGAGAAGAGGCTGCAGCGTTTGGGACTCTTTAGTTTGGAGAGGAGACGGCTGAGGGGGGATATGATTGAAGTCTACAAAATTATGCATGGGATAGAAAATGTTGACAGAGAGAAATTTTTCTCTCTTTCTCACAATACTAGAACCAGGGGGCATACATTGAAAATGCTGGGGGGGAAGAATTAGGACCAATAAAAGGAAACACTTCTTCACGCAACGTGTGATTGGTGTTTGGAATATGCTACCACAGGAGGTGGTGATGGCCATTAACCTGGATAGCTTTAAAAGGGGCTTGGACAGATTTATGGAGGAGAAGTCAATTTATGGCTACCAATCTTGATCCTCCTTGATCTGAGATTGCAAATGCCTTAACAGTCCAGGTGCTCGGGAGCAACAGCCGCAGAAGGCCATTGCTTTCACATCCTGCATGTGAGCTTCCAAAGGCACCTGGTGGGCCACTGCGAGTAGCAGAGAGCTAGACTAGATGGACTCTGGTCTGATCCAGCTGGCTTGTTCTTATGTTCTTATGTTCTAATGGTCACGTGAACATTAGGGTAGGGCCCTGTGGGACATAAATAATTTCTCCAGGACATAAGTCTGAAATGGTCTGCTGGGTTTATAATTGAAGATGCCAGTCCTAAATTGCAACGTCTTGGCCCCTGATTTTACCCCCCCCCCCATAAGATTTAGAACTGGGGTGGGAGTGCGGTTAAGATTGGGTGAGATGTTTATATCACCATCAGTGTATTTATTGTATATTGGAGTGTTTTAATTTACTAAATTATTAACATGGATTGATATGACCATTTTAAACATGTACGTGAGCCCCCCTGAGCCTGGTCTTGACTGGGAAGGGTGGGATATTAAGGTAAATAAAATTAAATTAAATTAAATAAATAAATATCCAAATAATTTGATTATCTTTAAGGACCTAGATTCCAATTCAGAACAATGTCACAAAGTAATTTTTAAAAATTGTTTGCTGGTGGCATTTAGGATCTATGGTAACTCTTTTTGCTAGTTGGAGTTATAAAAGAATCAGCTATGGGCATTTCTAAATTGAGGCTAATTTTATTCATGCATGGTACTTTCTGATTTGGGCTAGAATAAAAGCTATTTGCTCTTCAAGGGCACCTTCCGCACATGCAGAATAATGCACTTTCGATCCACTATAGCTGTGCAGAATAGCAAAATCCACTTGCAAAACAATTGTGAAAGTGGATTGAAAATGCATTATTCTGCATGTGTGGAAGGGGCCAAGGTGCAAAATCACTAATGTTAAATTGCTGACTGTGTGTGATAGCTTGCATTCAGATGACTGAATAACTCACTTTTTATTAAATGAAATGCTTTTCCCCATTTCCTTTCACATTATTTTCATGAATATTAGTCTTTTTTCAGAAGAAAAGAATTTGGTGAATATCATATAGATTTAGCTAGAGCCTCATGATGACTAGTTTTAAATAAAAGGTAAAGTTTCCCCTTCAGTCGTGTCCAACCCTGGGGTACCATTGCAAGCAGTGATTTTATAGGCAAACCGTTTTTGTGGGGTAGTTTGCCACTGCTTTCCCCGGCTATTCTTTACCCCCTACCTATGAGCTAGGTCAGTGATGGCGAACCTTTTTGAGACCGAGTGCCCAAATTGCAATTCAAACCCCACTTATTTATTGCAAAGTGCCAACCCGGCAATTTAACCTGAATGCTGAGGTTTCAGTTTAGAAAAAAACGGTTGGCTCCCTCTTCCTCTGCCCCACCCGTTCGAGCAGGGGCCAGCCTGCTCTAGCCTCCAGCAAGTCCCGCGCACACTGTTCTGTGGCTCTCTAGCATCTCTGCCTCCTCTGCGCCCCCCCTCCCCCCGTTGGGCAGCAGCCACCTGGAGCACAGGCATCAGGCCAGCCAGCCGAGTCCTCCCTGCTCACCACAATGTGCGCACGTCGTGTTCAGTGGCCCAGGCCAGCCTACATGTGTGTGTGTGTGGGGAGGTGATTTTCCGCCCCCACGCATGACGAACTCTGTGAGCGTGCCCACAGAGAGGGCTCCGAGTGCCACCTCTGGCACCCATTCCATAGATTTGCCATTACTGAGCTAGGTACTCATTTACCGACCAAGGAATGGCTGGCTGGCTGAGTTGACCATGAGCCAGCTGACAGGATATCTGACCCACAGGGGGCTTGAACTCGACCGTGTGAGTGGCAGTGCAAGCACTTAACCACTACGCCACGCGGCTCCTAGTTTTAAATAGTGTTAATCAAATGTTATCCTCTTTCTACAGGCGTTCATGTATAAACGAAGGCACGTTGTAATAATCTGCCATCCCATCTGAACATCTGAATTCATTTTGCAGAATATGGCACACAGCTGCATTTAAACTCAAAGCAAAAACAACTGCAGTTCATTGACCCATTGAATATTATTACAGTAGGGTTTGAGTTCCATGTTAGTTGAATTTATTGTAGAAAATTGATTTGATTGCTTCTGCTCATGGCTTTTTTTTTGGGGGGGGAGTAATGTCCGGAAGAAAGGAAATAGAACATGCATATAATGTGACTTTGATGTGCAAATAAATTAATTATCAAAACCATCTAACAAATCTGAATAAGGGAAGTATTTATTTGAAGGAAGCAGGGTGGTCTGGTGAACTGTTGGGCTAAAAGGAATACAGTGGTATGTACCTGTTTGGTAGCTGGAACTGTCCAGGTTTGGGTTAAGTAGACCTGAAAAAATTCTGATTCCCCAAATGGCTGGTGTGGGAATTCAGCTATTTCAAGGTTGTTGTTTTTTTAATTGGGACAATTAAACCCAAACCTGAAAAATATCCACCTTTCCCCACCCATTTTTGTGCACCCCTATAGTTTGGGTGCTATAGTCTCGAATACTTTCTCTGGGATGCTTGAAGCAGCAGCAAACCCTTTAAGCTGTAAATGTAAGATAAAATTATGGAAAAAGCAGAGTTTTATGTTCCATCCAGTACATGAATTCAGTCGGATTTAGTCATAGGCAAGTGTGTGATATCTTTAAGTGATATATTTCCCCTTTTATTGGGTATTTTAACTTGTTCTGAAATACTTGAGAGTCTGCAGTTGATCATATTGGCTGTTTATCAGTGAAAGGGATTTCTGTTTTTTGGAACAGATTATTTAACTCACTTGTTTGAGATTCCGGGATTATTTCCCTAAAATTTTGATGGCTTCCACTTTTTAAAACGTAAAATCCTCTAATGACTTCTACGCAGATCTGATTCTCATGGTAATCCTGAAAGGGCTGCACTCTGGGTTCCTTCAAGATCAGCTCATCTGAATTTTGAACGCTCTAAAAGATGAACGTGGATTGATGTGGATGTTTTTAAGATGAGACTGATTTGCTTTTCTTCAGATATGCCTGGGCAGTGTGTTATATGGCCTCGGAGGCGGACCTTCTGGTGATCCCTGGCCCCAAAGTGATCCGGCTGGCCTCCACAAGGGCCAGGGCTTTTACGGCCCTGGCCCCTACCTGGTGGAACAGGCTCCCAAGTGAGATCAGGGCCCTGCGGGACATACAGAGTTTCCGCAGGGCCTGTAAAACGGACCTGTTCCGCCAGGCATTTGGCCAGCCGGGATAACATCTCACTTCTGTGGAAAAACTGGCCTCCTGTGGGGGGTAGGAATGGGGAAGGGGAAACAATTTTAATCGCCATCTCAACTTTGAATTTTATAATTTGTATATGGTTTTAACTGGGATTGGGGGTGAATTGGATTTTAATTGTTTATATGTATGATGGACACCGCCCTGAGCCCTTTGGGGAAGGGCGGTATAGAAATTTAATTAAAAATATATATATAAATATCCATTCGACATGCTCTTACGAGGTAAACAAATTTAGGGGGTGTTGGGGGGTTTCTGGGCTGCATGGCTGTGTTCCAGTAGCATTTCTCCTGATGTTTCGCCTTCAGATGATCCTCTGAAGATGCCAGCCACAGATGCAGGCGAAACGTCAGAAGAAAATGCTCCTGGAACCCGACCATACACCCCGGAAACCCCACAACACCCAGTGATTCTGGCCGTGAAAGCCTTCGACAATACATTAAACAAACTTAATCTGCCTTGGCCACATAGCCAGATTGGAGTTGGGGGGGGGGGGGGGTTAATTTGTGTTCTTTTCTAGTAGGCGTATTCTAACCCTCGTGGCAACCAAGCCGTTGGGATTTTAGAGCTCGTGTGTGGATATCTAATAAAAACTTCCATTGACCATTAAGTTGCTTTTCTGTGTTGGCTTCCTTAAGCACTTGAATAATGGAAAATTAGCCACTGACATTATGAGGCGCGGTTGAGGTTGAATGAAACTTCTATCATGGGCAGCTGGAATAGCGGTAGTCTCTAATTTATTTCTTCCCAGCAGTGAGGTTTGGGGCCAGGGTGATGCTTAGATTATACCCATTTAAAGAATGATGCTATAGGGAGATAGCCAATCTCTAAAATCTGTTCCGGCTTTATGTACAAATATCGGGGTTTGCTTGTTGTGAGGGACTGAACATACCGTATATACTCGTGTATAAGTCGACCCGCATATAAGTCGAGGCACCTAATTTTACCACAAAAAACTGGGAAAACTTATTGACTCGCGTATAAGTCGAGGGTGGGAAATGCAGCATCAATTGAGGCATCAGTATGTTAAATGTTTTTGAATATTTATTTCAAAGAAAAACAATAAATTGGCTCTGTAAGTGGAAAAGAGGGTCAACAAGAACAATATGGTAGCAACAATAACTTTAAAAGTACAAAAACCTTAGCTCAACCAGCAACCAAGCTAAAACACAAGAGTTAAAATCCTTCAAAACTGGATTCCTCATCATCATCTGTATGTCCAAATGTAACCCAACTTAGATTTTAAGAGGGATATTATCAGAAATGAAAAATCTACCATTAGCTTCCATTGTAAACAATGGGGGATGGGGCATCCCCTTTGGGGGTCAATAACTTTGGATCCCCTGACCCAAACTTCACCAAACCTGGTTGGTATCATGAAGAGACTCTCCTGATGAGACCAGCCAGGTTTGGTGAAGTTTGGTTCAGAGGGTCCAAAGTTATGGACCCTCAAAAGGGTAGCCCCATCTACTAATAGCTCCCATTGAAAACAATGGGGAATGGGGGCACCTCTTTTGGGGGTCCATAACTTTGGACCCCCTGAACCAAACTTTACCAAACTTGGCTGGTATCATCAGGAGAGTCTTCAGAGGGTACCCTGAAATTTTGGTGCCTCTAGCATAAAAACTGCTGGCCGGCAAAGTAAAAACACACACAAAAAATTAATGACCCGCATATAAGTCGAGGGGAGCTTTTTCAGCATTAAAAATGTGCTGAAAAATTCGACATATACATGAGTATATACGGTATGTTGATATCTTGAGTGAATTTAATTTTTCAAAGTCTAACGGAGAAATTCTCCTCCGTTTACATTTAGTATCTGCCTTATACCACAGTCTCAGGGCGAGTTACAGTAAAACAGGATTTCACAGGAAAGACTCCCTTTATGACAGGATGTTCAATTCCTTGTTCATTACTTTCATCTGCTTTCCTTTTCCTTTTGGTTGAAAAAGGAAAAAAATAATATGAAGCATCTTGAATCATGGAAAGTCAGCAACTCTCCTTGACGATTCACAATGTTTAATAATACTTTTTTTTTTTAAAGAAATCAGACTTGTGAATAAACACAATCTTGAAATGCAGTGCTAGTTATTAGTTGCTCGGAGTTGTCATTGAACATTTTACAGTGGTTTTATGCTTTAGGAAATATGCTCAAGTGAAAGGTAAAATGATTGGGAACTATGTTGCTTGTGTTTAAAATTGTTGGTGGAGATGAAACGATGCTAACATCTGCTCTTGGTTACATGAACTACTGCTGCTAATAATGGTAAGACATGAACAGACCTTGGATAAAGGAAGGTTTACCAGGTCTTTGGAAGTCAGGTAGGCTAGTGGAAGAGAAGCTGCAATAGCTTCTGCTTACAGCACATTCATAATTCTGATAGTTCTCCAGAACTTGTAAATGATATTTAATGACCGAACTCAGAGACCAGATGGCCTATAATCAGTGGTGGCGAACCTTTGGCACTCCAGATGTTATGGACTACAATTCCCACCAGCCCCTGCCAGCATGGCCAATTGGCCATGCTGGCAGGGGCTGATGGGAATTGTAGTCCATAACATCTGGAGTGCCAAAGGTTCGCCACCATGGGCCTATATTTATTTAGACATAAGCTTGGATGTGACTATTAATTGCAAAGACTGACAGTTTTTATTTCATTTGGATGTGCATGGGATGTGAACTTTTTGCTTTCTTAGAAAAGAGGACTTTTTAAAAAATTTGAACTTACATGGCAGTGTCTACAAAGCTATTGGCACTGTGTAAATTATATAGTTTTGGTACTTCTTTTTCACTGGCTGCCCTGCTTCCTGAAAAGCTCTACCCTGTTTCCCCTAATATAAGACATCCCCTGAAAATAAGACGTAGTAGAGGTTTTGCTGAAGTGCGAAATATAAGGCATCCCCTGAAAGTAAGACATAGCAAAGTTTTTGTTTGGAAGCATGCCCGACAAACAGAACACAGGAAAAATAAGACATCCCCTGAAAATAAGACATAGCACATCTTTGGGAGCAAAAATTAATATAAGACACTGTCTTATATTCGGGGAAACACGGTAAGTAAGGGGTGACTGTGCCATCAAGTCACAGCTGACTTATAGCAAGCCTGTAGGGTTTTTAAGGTACAAGACATTCAGATGTGTTTTCCTGTTGCCTGCCGTCATGTGGGCCGAGAGAGTTCTGAGAGAACTGTGACTGGTCCAAGGTCAGCCAGCAGGCTTCATGTGGAGGAGTGGGGAATCGAACCCAGTTCTCCAGATTAGAGTCTGGATATAGTGTGTAACACACATCTCACTGGACACAGTGTGTAGCAGACTTCCCTCTGTGATACACCTCTGAAGGTGCCAGCCACAGATGCAGGCGGAATGTTAGGAACTAGATCTACCAGACCACGGCCACACAGCCTGGAAAGCCCACAACAATCCCTGCCTGTATGTCAATAAATTCATTTCCAGTTTGGATCAGACCTGTAAGGATCTTCACAACTGTTCTCTTAGAGCTATAATCTGAGTCACAAAGTAGCAGGAGACAATACACCCCCTCCTCACCCCAGTTTGGAGCCCCCACTGCACACTGCATGACATCAAGAGCGCAGTGGGGCCCTGTTGTGCCCCCTTTCTCTGCATTTTCTAAACTTAGCGGACAACAGCAGCTGTATCAACAATTTCCAGCAACATTGATACAGCCAGGTGCCAGGGACTCTAGGACAGGGTCTGCAACCTGCGGCTCTCCAGATGTTCATGGACTACAATTCCCATCATGGGAATTGTAGTCCATGAACATCTGGAGAGCTGCAGGTTGCAGACCCCTGCTCTAGGAGGTCTGTTTGCAGGGCACCCGACATCCTTACTAAACCCTCCCCCCCCAGTTCACTCTGCTCATCCTTAGGAGCTCGGTTTATGTTCCGGGCCAGAGTAGAATTTCTGGGGCAGATGTTACTCAGATTCATGATTTTCACAAGCTGGAGAAACAAGCTGAATCTTTTTTGTTGTGGGGGTGGTTAAAATATTGCTATTGCCTCTCCCCTCCCTTTTATGCGTAGCACACTTGTTGAAATTTGCAGATGCTGTTGCCCTATTTGACTGCAACAGTAGAAAAAGTCACAGAGAAATAGAAAAGGGAGCTAGAAGGGCATGTGGAAGAGGAGGCCGGAGTCTGACTGTTTAAAAGGAAGATAATTTCCATCCTATACAAAGGCTGTTGCCTGTGAAGGATTACC
Source organism: Sphaerodactylus townsendi (assembly GCF_021028975.2). NCBI lineage: Eukaryota > Metazoa > Chordata > Lepidosauria > Squamata > Sphaerodactylidae > Sphaerodactylus > Sphaerodactylus townsendi. The sequence continues at coordinate 193,685,574 of NC_059425.1, forward strand.
ATAGTTAAAAGTCAGTGCTAGCAGTATAGTGGATATTTCTTTTTTCTCAGTGGGTAGATTTATGACGAATAAGGGAAGCTTGTTAGCTGTTAAGACTCATCAGAGACCCTCACTCAGAGTAAAAGAAGGGGTTGCCATGGATGTGTTTTCTCTCTTCCCCCCAAAGTAATATATTTTAGATGTACAAGAGCCAGCGTGTTGTAGTGGTTAAGAGCAGGTGCACTCTAATCTGGAGAACCAGGTTTGATTCCCGGCTCTGCCACTTGAGCTGTGGAGGCTTATCTGGGGAACCAGATTAGCTTGTCCACTCCAACACATTCCAGCTGGGTGACCTTGGGCCAAGCACAGTTCTTCGGAGCTCTCTCAGCCCCACCATCTCACAGGGTGTTCGTTGTGGGGGTGGGAAGAGGGAAAGGAGATTTTAAGCCCCCTTGAATATCCTTACAGGAGAGAAAGGGAGGGGGGATATAAATCCAAACTCTGCTTCTATTAAATACTTTGGATGCTGGTAAAGAATAGGGTTTCTTGGTTAATGTTTTAAGGTTATAAATATCGTAAGCGGAGAGAGAACTGATTGTGTGCTGGAGAGGAGGAATTTTTTAAAAAAGGGTTTAATGCTTATTGAGAGCCCCTTCTATACTACAGAACAAGGGAAGTTTTTGGCCCTGTGAGCATATTGTTGTGGTCTATAACTTGCAGAGAGCAAAGAAGTGAAGACAGCTTGTTCTATGCACAAGCTTATCTAATCTCTTTCCCCCAATTAATTTTAGTGTGAGAGTTGGCTAACTGTCTTTAGGTTGCTGGAAAACCATAATCATCTTTGCTACAGGACACAGGCTGCAAAATAGATGACGTTTTTTTTACGAACCGTAATCTTAGACTGTTGAAAAAGAATTCATTGCTTGATATTTTTTTACTATGACTGTTTATGAACTTTTCCACGAAGAAGTCATGATTGCCATATTATTTATGAAATAACTACCGGTAGTTTATTGAAACGACGCGCACGATTGTCTTTGAGAGTATGTGGTTTGATTTTGCTTTAGTTCAGCTTTTAACTCACACATTTGTTGTAGATGAGTTCCATCACCTTAATTAGAATCATAGAGCTGGAAGAGACTCCAAGGGCCATCCAGTCCAACCCCCTGCCGTGCAGGAACACACAATCAAAGCACACCCGACAGATGGCCACCCTGCCTCTCTTCAAAAACCTCCGAAGAAGGACACCCCACCACACTCCAAGGCAGCGTATTCCACTGTCGAATTTAATTAGCATGCCCTCTATTCCATCATCCAAGTCATTTATAAAAAATATTGAACAGCACTGGGCCCAGGACAGTACCCTGCAGCCCCCCGATAGTCACTTCCCTCCAGGATAAAGAGGAACCATTAGTGAACCCCCTTTGGGTTCAGTCAGTCAACCAATTACAAATCCACCTAACAGTAGCATAGAATTCAGAGATCTTTATGAGGCATTTGCAACAAAGGGACAGAGTAGCCTTGTCTCGCCCACATTTTACTAGCTTTTTTTTGCAAGAAAAAACTACTACTAATACCTACTTGCTATAATAAGTAGAGTGCTTTCAGTTGCCAGAGTATAGACAAAGTAACACATTTTTGCCATACGAGGCATTATAAACCTTTGAATGATATATTTAAATCTTTTTTAAAAATATATTTTTATTAAATATTTGTAATAATAGCACACGAAATCATATTACAATATGACAAATAGATCCATTTTCCATAAACTGACAAAGATAGTACTAAAGTGCATTTATGTATCTAACATTAATCATTTCTACTCGCTCATCTTTACGGCTCACTATATAACTAACTTAACCCTCTGTTTGCCAATAATTCTACTGTGCTGCTATACTTATTTATTACCAATCTATCCCTATACTCTTAACTGACTTCCCCTATTCTTTTTGCACTTCTCAGTTCTATTTGGATATCGATAAGCGTTTTCTGCAATACTAACACCCGTGGTCATCAATACATTTCTCATATTCATCCTGGCAAATTCCAGAGAAGATCAAATATATATATATATATATAAATACAGTTATTTGCTGTAGACATTATATTGCATATTTTTCCATGGAAGAATGGGAACATAAAGTTCAAGAGATGAAAATAACTGATACGGGCCCCTTCCGCACACGCAAAATAATGCGTTTTCAAACCACTTTCACAACTGTTTGCAAGTGGATTTTGCCATTCCGCACAGCTTCAAAGAGCATTGAAAGCAGTTTGAAAGTGCATTATTCTGCATGTGCGGAATGAGCCAATATCACTCAGCAAGTAAAGAAGGCTGATCAACCTTTAACATCTAAAAAGAATCAAATGCCCACCTGGGCTAGATGGGATAAATATATTTAAATCTTTTCTGTGGGTTCTGAATTCATTTGCAAGTATATACATTTGTAAATAACACCTATGAGAACGTAGCCAGTAGCACCTCCTGAAATATTGTCTTGAGCACCAGCTGAAATCTGTCTCACAAACCCTATTTTCTGCATCCTGGGCCTGCAGAGGGAAGGCAGGTAGTAACCAGAGATGAGGCTTTTTCAGTGTCCAGCGTACCCAACTAAACATTTCCTTCTCACTGGACACTTCTCTCTGAGATGCACCTCTGAAGATGCCAGCCACAGATGCAAGCAAAATGTTAGGAACAAGATCTACCAGACCACGGCCACACAGCCCGGAAAACCCACAACAGACAGTTGAATCCGGCCGTGAAAGCCTTCGACAAGACACAAAACATTTCTGTTTACCCAAACTTTAATTAAGGGGTTGATCTTTTAATACCATTTTAGTATGAAACTATTTTTTTCAAATAAGTAAAAATTGATTTATTAATTGATTTATTAATTGTGGGGATAATTGATTTATTAATTGTGGGGATAATAGATGATATAAGAATGAACAGAAACTTGGAACCAATGTATAAAATAATGATTAGAGCAGCACACGCAGTGTTGGCGTTGGGCTGGAAAGATAACAAGAAACGGACAGTCTCAAAATGGTTGGAATGTATTTGGGAACAAATTCAGTTAGAGATTTTTGAGAGACTGGCAAAAAATACATTATGGCAAGAGAAACTAGAAGATATTATGAAGCTCTGGACATTGTATGAAAAATGGATGGAAGAAGCCAGATTTAACGAAGAACTATGGAATAAGAGAATAAGAAGAATGAACCTTCTGCTGCTTGCTTGAAATAATCAATGGAAAAGAGGTGGGAAGGAGGGTGAAAAAGGAAAAATGTATAGTTGGAATAAACATATTGAATGTAACAAATATAATAATATTCTATACAATAATTTTTTTAAAAAAACTATTTTTTTCAAATAATTTATTGTCTGTCTGTCTGTCTGTCTGTCTGTCTGTCTGTCTGTCTGTCTGTCTGTCTAATTACAAGAAAAGAAAAAAGTTACCAGTAATAACTATTATTCTAAGCTGTCGCAATCTGTTTTTATGTGGCCTAGATTTTTAAAAAAATCTGGATTTAAATTAATATCACTGAATTATTTTTAAAAATTAAATTGTATTTTGTAAGCAACCATGGAGAGGTCCCTGGAGAGGTGGCACAACATTTTTCTACATAAATAGCAAAAACTGAGTTTTCTCCTTGTTTCATTTAGGTGAGCGGTACTGGAGTTAGCCCAAATGTCGTCAGCTGCCCCGTCAAGCAGTGGAAAGGGGGTTGGGAAATCAACAAACTTTACTCCGGAACTGCAAAGCATGATGTAAGTAGTTCTGTTCTCGTACCTTATGTTGTTCATCCAAGATTCGTGATTTCTGGGCCTCTGCTTAGAGCTGCTCAGTGGAACAGCCACTTAAGTTGGCGGCAGACTCCTTAACATGGAGGCAGTTGCATAGCTACCACGGGGCAGGGGGAGGGTTAGGGCCCAGCCAAGCTGCTTTTTCAGCCAGCTGCTCTTTGCTGCCAGCTGAGCTTAGGTTAGTGGGGGGGCAGGGCCCAGGCGCCATTTTGTCCCTGGCGCCATTTGACCCCTCTACGCCACTGTCAGGAGGAAGACTTCAAACCTAACTCAATTGGGTGGGAGCCCAAGGGTGGGATTCACTCGGGGTTCCAAGCTTTTAGCTGTGGGGTGGGTACATAGGTGGAAAGCCCAAACTGCAAAGTTTCCTGTAGTTCCTCTCCCACATCTGCCTACATGGCTGATGTGCTGTTTATTTTATTTATTTATTCCTTCATTTGATTTTATAGGCTGCCGTTCTCTGTGTGGGCTTAGGGCGGCGTGCATATCAGTTAATAACAATAGGTCAATGAAAACATTTTATCTAAATCCCACTCAAGAATTCTAAGATCAGCTCCCTGGCCCAAAAACACAACCCAGGCAGGGGTGAGGTTTATAAATCTGTAGTAGCCTGTACCCTGCTGCCATTGTGGACCGAAGTGGCGAAGGGAGTCCAGGCAAGCTGGCTGAAGCGGCCATCTTTGAGTATCATATTGCTCTTCTGCGAGCACTTGGAGTCCCATCTGTTGAGACAAGAACGATGGCAGCTTATGGCACTGAACCTTTGGGATTCCCTCCTGAGAGCAATTCATCTGCCTCCCTCGATTGTTTTCTTCTATCAGTGGGTGAAGACTTTTTTGTTTGCTTGGCATTCCCTCCCTAACTGCTGTTCACCTTCCTCTCTGGTTGTGTTTATGTGTTTTATTTAAATACACACCTAGCAATAAAGCCCATTGTGATAAAAAGTACAACGGGCTCTAGAAAACTGTACTTGCAGGAGCTCATGGTGATCTTGGTGAAGGGGTTGCTGTCCCGCCAGTGTGCCCAAGGGCTGGTCTGCCACTGCTGGCCCCACCACTGCTGAAGGTGGTTGAGTGGCTGGGGGGCTGCCCAGTGCTCACCGCTCACACTGGGCTGGCTGCCGCTCTGTGGCCACTGGAGCCAGTCTGGGGGGCGAGGTGGGTGGGAGTTGAGCTTGAATGGGTACCTTGAATGCTATGGGCACCTTCTTGCGTGCATCGGCGGCAGTTAAGCCGATCTTCCCGTGGCTGCTGCTCATTGGCTGCTAATTGCATGACTCTACAGGCAGGTGTTCCGTTTGTGAGTCGTGCACGGTGATCAGCTGGGAGTGGGTCATGGCCACCAGCTAGGTTTACTCTTTTATATATACTGACATAAAAACACTGTTCAAAATGTTCATTGTTTGCTGCTTTAAAGATCTTGAGTTGGGAGAAAAAGTAGCATAGAAAAGTTTTAAATAAACTAAAAGAACGAATTATACCTTCTTGCTAGTGACAACAGATATTTGTGGGGTGTGTGCATTTCTTTCAGTGTGCTTTTTATATTTCTTAAAAATCAGCATAGCAGACAGACCATTTTTTTTGCATTTTTCCAACATATTTGATAGTAATCTGCTGCTATTCCGAAAGGCATGGTATCTGATGAAACGAGGCTCTTTGTGACCAAATCAACATGTGTGGACCAGTTGGAACTGATTACGCCCTGCTCTTGACAATAAGCATAATCATTACAAAGAAGAGTGATTTATTGTTACGCAGAGGAGGGATCTTGGAAACCTGGTTTAATTTTGCTTTGTGAGGAGCCTGGGAAGCTTTGTGTGCACATTCAGAATATCTAGGTTTTCATAAAGCCGTGCACGTCATCTTAAAACGAGAACAAAAAGGGCATCTAATCCAGAAGATTCCATACTTAGAGCTTGATTAGTTGCCTATTACAGTGGGGTGGGCTACAGATCTTGATAGGGTGGAAGGCAACCAATTCATCAGAAAGGCGGATCTGCCAGCACATGCCGTTCTCTCTTTCATATAGATCCAAGGGACTCTGACGTGCAGCAATTGGGGGGTCTTCAGCTCTTTCTCCTTGCCGGTTATAATTTTCAATCAAGCTATTAAAATGATTTTCCACCTCAGTCTCTGCCCCTCTTTTAGGATTGCAGATGGCGCACAGGGTGGATGTTTAACACTTTTTGTATCATACACGTTCAGCATTTTGGAAGGTGGCATTATGAATGCATTGCCTGATTTCTTAGTGATAAGAATTGCCCTTTTCTGCAAAAATTCCCCTGTCACCAGATGTTCTTTTAGGGCAGTTGTACTCGGTAATTTCTTGTGGTGGTGGAAAAATCTGCCATGACTAGAGGCATAGTGGGGCAAAATGGCACCCTTGTGCTCCCTGCATCCCCTGTGTCCCGTGTTAGCTACGCCCCCCATGCCCCAATTACCTGAGCTGGTGGTAGTCCCGGGCAGCCTGGTGGAGTAGGGCTGAGGGGTGCCTGGCTGTGGCCTCCGCCGGACCTGGTGGAGCCGGGCCGAGGGGTTCCCTGCAGCAGCCCCACTAGACCGCTCCTTCAGCCTCTGCCAGCTGAAGGAGCAGCCTGCCGGGGCCGGGGCCGGGGCCGGCCAAGGGAGGAAGGGGGAGGGGTGTGGGGGTGATTTTCTGCCCCCACGTGACCGAACGGGGGCCCGTCTGGGGTGTTTGTCCCCACTCAGCCCTGTAGGGTTTTCAAAGCAAAAGAGACACTTGGAGGTGGTTTGCCATTGCCTGCCTCTGCATGGGCCAAGAGAGTTCTGGGAGAACTGTGACTGGCCCAAGGTCGCCCAGCAGGTTTCATGTGGAGGCATCAGGAATCAAACCTGGTCCTCCAGATCTGACTCTGCTGCTCTTACCCACTGCACTGCGCTGGCTCCAGTTTTTTGTACTAAGGTTTATTTTGAAGTGCTGTCGAGAGAATTGTTTGTACTCATCTTTCTTGAGGGTCTTCAGAGTTTTGACCATAGAATGCACTTCTTTGATAAAGAAGTTCATTCATCTTAACTCAAAGCTTTTTATTTTGTTTTATTACAAAGTGTAATAATGGGAGAATTATTCACACAGATAAATGAGTTGATTGAATTCCGCTTTGTCCAGATCACTGTTTCACAAAAAAAAAAAAATCTGGACTGCTCCTGTTCCATAATCATCATCAATTGCCATCAAAGCCCAAATGACTCATGGCAATTCTTCACGGGGTTTTCAGGGCAAGAGGTGAGTAGAGGTGGTTTGTCACGGCCTTCTTTTGCGTAACAATGGTCCGTTCTTGACCCTGCTTAGCTTCTGAGATCTGATTACCTTGGACTAGCTTGAGCTATTGAGGCTGCTTATTATAGTTGTTGGAAGCTTCAAATTAACTGAGTTCAAAGTTACTGCTGAGTCCTCTGATCCTGTCATTGGCCTGTTGTCCAATATAAAAAGGTATTTATGATGTAAAATGTTAGGAATTGGCTGGGTCGGGTGTTTGACTTTGCAACCAGTTTGACTCCGATGCTCGTTGCTTGTAGTGTCGTTTGTTGTACTTGCTAGTACTCTGTGGCAGTTTTGAGGATGACATGGTAAATCCCCTGTAGAAGAGAGTACGCACAAATGCAGCCATCGTAACAATGCAGCGTCTAGCACCGTGGTGGCGAACCTTTGGCACTCCAGATGTTATGGACTACAATTCGCATCAGCCCCTGTCAGCCTGGCCAATTGGCCAGGCTGGCAGGGGCTGATGGGAATTGTAGTCCATAACCTCTGGAGTGCCAAAGGTTCGCCACCACTGGTCTAGCAGCTACTTCCCCCAATCCCCTCTCCATTCTGTATTTAGATTGGAAGGCAGAGGACAGCAAATAGGAACCACCTCCAGTATTGTCCTGGGTCAGGAATGGGTCCTGGCTGACTCGCTGGCAAATAGGCCTCCCCTCCCACTTGAGAGGAGGGCAAAGCAGATATCCAACTATGCAAATAATTCCACTCTATGGTTTGATTTTGATGTATTGTACTTGTATGCCACTCTTCCCCTGGTGGGCTCAGGGAACGAAGAGAAACACATTGTGCCATGACATGCCTCAGAAGATGCTGGCCACACAGGCAGGCAAAATGGTAGGAACAGAGGCCACCAGACCACGGCCACACAGCCCTGAAAACCCACAATAGCCAGCTAATGGCAATCCATTAGGGTTTTCAAGGCAAGAGGTGTTGAGAGGTGGCTTGCCTGGAAAACCCTAATGGATTGCCATTAACTGGCTACTGTACGGCAACCTTGGTCTTCCTTGGTGGTTTCTCATCCAATTATTATATTCATTTAAGGACTCGAGGTGGCCTTGCAGTCAACAGAGGGGTACGGCCTATAGCAGTGGTGGCGAACCTTTGGCATTCCAGATGTTATGGACTACAATTCCCATCAGCCCCTGCCAGCATGGCCAATTGCCATGCTGGCAGGGGCTGATGGGAATTGTAGTCCATAACATCTGGAGTGCCAAAGGTTCGCCACCACGGGCCTATAGGGACATGGGGTCACACATGTCCCCGGGTACATGCCTTTTGGTCACGCGGGACCACCGGCGACTCCCCCACATTACAAAATGGCATGCGCCTCAGCCACACGTGGCTGACCCTCGCCCTCCCGCATCCCTGCATGCCGTCTCCTGCCTTCCCCAGTCCCTCAGGGAAATGGGTGGGGGGGCTTGTTGGGTGGTGGCCATGGCACCTGCCTGCACCACCCACCACCGCTGAGCCCCCGGCCCCTGTGCAGTCTGGCTTTTGCCCTCCCTGGGGCCTGGGACGGCAGGAGCTGACCTGCAGGGAGGCTGGGGGTGGGGCTCAGTGGCGGGCATCCCTGCCCCCAAGCCCCCTGGCCTCCATGCAGGAGTCGGCCTGCAGGGGGGTGGGGCTCAGTGCCCCCTAGTGCCCCGCCCCCAAATGTTGGGGGTGGGGGCACCCAGAGAAGGTGTTGTCCCCGGGCACCCTTTCCCCCCGATATGATTCTGACGATCAGTATATGGTAAAAAACATAAAAACAGTACAAAATTTCAAACTACAAAAATATAAACGCTAAAACCAGATAAGAAACCAGTTAATTTCTAGATGGCATTAAAAAATCCTAAACAGTATAAGGAAACAGTATAAGGAAACAGTCACATCCCAGGCGAGGATCAAGAACGATATCGAAAATGGTGCCCAGCTGGCCCACCAGAGGAGGCCCGGTGGAATAACTATTTTACAGGCCCTACGGAACTGAAACAGAATCCACAAGGCCTGGATGTCCTTAGGGACAGCGTTCCACCCGGTCGGGGCCAGGGCTGCCCCGTTTAGCTTCTGTTGAAATTAGGGTAGTCTAGGCAATCCAAGTCAGGGCCCTTAACTGATTACTGCATTTAAAAGCCTGAATACATAATGGCTCTTGCCCCAAAGCTGTGTTATCATGTGTTCCTGAGTGGTCTTCCTGTCTTATTTAATATTCCAGCCTTTAACCTTTTAAATTAGTGATGCTCACTCAGTGGCTCAGAGCCCCATGTGGTTCTTCAGAATACCAGGAGTGTCTCTTCCAGGCACCATCCCCCAAAGTGGCCCCTGCCCTGCACTCCAGGAAAGCGGGCCAGGCCCTTTCCCTGTGACACTTAGGCTGGTAGTTGGTTCCCACTTCCAAACAACCACTGCCAGAGAAACAGGAAAGCTGCAAGCCTCACGTTGGGGGCGGAAGTAGACTTTTGGTGGTGGTAATTGATGGCACAGTGTGGTCAGCTGCAGTGCTGCAGTCCACGCTATGCTCACGACCTGAGTTTGACCCTGACTAGGATCTGGGAAACCCAAGTGTGAATCCCTACTCTGCCAGGGAAACTTGTTGGATTCCCTTTAGCCCAGGGGTCGGCAACCTTTAGAACTCAAAAAGCCATTTGGCCCTGCCTCCCCAATTCCCGCCCCCAGCCCTGCCTTTAGCCAAGCAGGCTGGATAGACAGCAGCGGTGACGCCAACGACAGCAAGTTGCACTTGGGACGAAGCGAGCGCGCCTCCTTCCCCTTCCTTCCTTCCTTCCTTCCTTCCTTCCTTCCTTCCTTCCTTCCTTCCTTCCTTCCTTCCTTCCTTCCTTCCTTCCTTCCTTCCTTCCTTCCTTCCTTCCTTCCTTCCTTCCTTCCTTCCTTCCTTCCTTCCTTCCTTCCTTCCCAGATGCCAGATGAGGGAAGGAGGGAAAAGGACACCGGAGGGAGGGAGGGAGGGAGGGAGGGAGGGAGGGAGGAAGAAGGAAGGAAGGAAGGAAGGAAGGAAGGAAGGAAGGAAGGAAGGAAGGAAGGAAGGAAGGAAGGAGGGGGCGGGGAAGGAGGCGCACTCGCTGCATCCCAAATGCAACTTGCCATTGTTGGAGTCACTGCTGTGGAGCCGCAGTAGGAGGACGAAAGAGCCACACGTGGCTCCGGAGCCGCGGGTTGCTGACCCCTGCTTTAGCCAGTCAAACACACTCCCAGCCTCAGTCCTGCCAAGTATTTGGATGGGAGATCTCCAAGGAATACCAGGGGTATAATGTGGAGGCAGGCAACAGCATACCACCTCTGAACGTCTCTTGCCTTGAAAACTATGGGGTCACTGTAAGTTAGTTGTGATTTGAAGGAAGGAAGGAAGGAAGGAAGAAAGGAAGAAAGGAAGAAAGGAAGAAAGAAAGAAAGAAAGAAAGAAAGAAAGAAAGAAAGAAAGAAAGAAAGAAAGAAAGAAAGAAATGGAGGTGTCAAATTTACTCATTTACTTCCTATGCCTGACCTACACCTGCTTCTGTAGACATTTGGGACCGTGCAGTCATGGACTCCATTCTGCATTGGAATGTGCAGCAGTAAAATATGTCAGTTGGAAACCCTGCCAATAGTCTTGGGAGTTCCCCCCACAAAGCTTCTGAAACTTAGTGGTGGCCCTTACCCGTTCTTTGGACATCATAGTATCATGTTTCATTTCAAATACAATTTTTGACTACGTTCTCTTTCTTTTGGCTGTCCTCAGACCCCTAAGCTTTTTTAGATTTAGGAAAAACAACTTTTTATCTAAATCAAAAATTGCATATTTTGTTCTCCGGTCTGGGAGGAATATAACAGAACATAACTTGAGCTCTGGAATCAAAGAAAGGGCATGAATCTGCAGAGCTACGGGAGGCCCGAGGAAGCTTTGGGTAAGTAGCTAAGGAGACTCTATTTTTATATAATGGTGGACTTCCTGATTAAGCATTTTTGAAGCTCCCCTCCCCGCCAGTGTACACACAATTCCTGTCAATGTAGGAGTTATTGTTGGCCGTGCGAGCGGAAGGCCTGGACGTCTTCATTCTGTTACAGGTCTGTTGCGGGGCCACTTTAAAAGCTATCAAAACATGTCGGCTTTGATTCTGAGATACTTTTCACCAACTGTTCTGTTGACTTCGTTGGTGCTGATGGAATTCTTCCTGTAGATGTGTGTGTTTTTTGAAGACGAAAAAAAGCCTCGCCAAATTATTATTAGCAGAAAAATAATTATATGACAGGAATAGGCTGTAGGCAGAAATGTTAAATTTGTTTCCTTTGGCACCTGCCTTACGCTCTTGCCAGTCTTTAAAAAAGAACTGCTCTAGATTCTGGTGGGGTTTTTTTTTAAAGCCATGTTGCTTGCAATGTAATCCTAAAGCACATTTGAAGGAAGAGGATACTGATTTTCATTCCCTCCATCTTGACGATCTAAGGAAGCTGTAATTCCTGAGAAATCAGTTTTGATCTTGCCATTAGGCCCCGGCCATTTGTCCAGTCCAGACACATTGGTTGGCAAACCTGCCACTTAAACACTTGGCCACACGTATTGGTACAGGAAAACGCTTCAGAGCCACCACACACTGGAGAGACCCGTTTTCCTACCTGAATCGCGTCAAGTCTAATACGTTTGGGAAAACAAGAATCTGAACTCCTGCATTGGAGTATCACAGATGTTAGTAAATGTATAACATCTCAGCAGCTGAGCAGGGTTGACTCTGGTTAGTACTTGCACGAGAAGAAGAAGAGAAGGAGGATTTATACCCCACCTTTCTCTCCTGTAAGGACTCTCAAAACAATTTGCAAATTCCTTTCCCTTCCTCTCTTCACAACAGACACCTTGTGAGGTAGGTGGGGCTGGGAGAGTTCGGAGAGAACTGGGATTGGCCCAAGGTCACCCAGCAGATCTTCATGTAGAGGAGTGGGAAGCAAATCTGGTTCACTGGATAAGACTCCATTGCTCATGTGGTGGAGCAGGGAATCAAACCTGGTTCTCCAGATTAGAGTCCACTTGCTGTTCACCACTACTCCATGCTGGCTGTCCTACACCATCCTGAGAGACAACCAAGGAAGTCCAGGGTTGCTACAGGGAGGCAGGCAATGGCAAACCACTTCTGTTTGTCAACTGCGACATGACAGAATTTTCCACCACCACCACCACTAGGAGACATTGAAAGGCCCAGCAAAGACTGTACTATCTGAGACTTTTAAGGAAACAACAACTGAATGGAAAACTCCTGGTGTCCTTTTACCGCTGAGCTATAGAGAGTGTCTTAACCTACTGCATCTGTGTATGGTTCTCCAGTTGCACAGTGGCAGATAGGAAGGCGCTCCAAAGGGTGATCACTACTGCGCAGAGGATTATCGGCTGCCCTCTCCCCTCCTTGGAAGAACTCTATAATTCCCGAAGCCTAAAGAAAGCCCAGAATATTCTGAGAGACCCGTCTTATCCAGCACACTCCCTTTTTGAACTGTTACCATCCGGCAGACGATACAGGTCTATCAAAACTAGGACAAAGAGGCTTAGAGACAGCTTGTACTCTAGAGCTGTGGCGATGCTGAACTCCGGGGCTTCGTGTTGATGTGTTTGGGGCTGTGTAGGGATGGGTGGAGGAAGGGGAAAGTGAGGATGGGCTTATTTTGGGAGTAGGGCTTACATTTTAAGCCTCCTCCAAAAATCCTGAAAAATCATGATAGGGCTTATTTTCGGGATAGGTCTTATTTTCGGGGAAACACGGTAGCACAGACACAAACGACTGCTTGCAGTTCTACAAAGCTGTTTGAACCTGTCGAAGGCAGTCCCAAGCTCAGGTGGGAGTGGCCTTTGAGGCTCCTCCCCTTAGCTGCTCACGGGTCTGATTTGCCGTGCACATTTTAAATGCAAAAGCCTGTTTACTCATGTAAAACCTTAAAGGTGCCTCTGCCGCCTGCAAATGCAATTTGCCTCCCACACACGGATATAGCTTGGTAGGATTGAAGCAGGAGTCTAGAGAAGACTCTCATAAAACAGTGGCTTGAAGCCAGGCCGCTGGAACCAAAGGCTCTGTTTTTAAACTCTGTCAAATATTGAGCACTGGAATCCTATCAAAAACCCTATTATGATATAAATGTGGAAGGTGAACCCTGAAATTGCTGCTTAATGATTGCTACTTGTGTCAGAATATTGTGTGTAGAAGGTTAAGACATGAAAGCCTAAGTTACATTTTATTCCTTGGTCTGACATAACTTTAAGATGTCACCCCGAAGCCACTGGTCAAGAGCCTGGGTGGAATTCTGGAGGCCTCTCTCTTTATGGTGGCTCAAGTCATTAAGTAGCTCAACTGGCATTTTCCCGTCTTCACTGGGTCAGGCAACTGGTGCTGTATTCTGCTAGAAGAGGTGGCGCTTCAGATATTCATGGACTACCATTCCCATCATCCCCTGCTGGCATGGCCAATTGGCCATTAGTACATGGACATCTGAAGCGCAAGAGTTGGACACCCCTGTGCTACAGTGATCCATGCAGTGGTCACCTCTAGATTGGATTGGATTACTGTGCCTTCCTCTACGCAGGGCTGCCCTTGGTCCTGATTCGGTCTAAAATGTGGCCGCTCGGGTCCTTTCTGGGACACCGTGAAGGGTTTATATTCCAACAGAGCTCCATTGGCTCCAGGTGGAGTACTGGATCCGTTTCAAGGTTTTAGTACTAATGTTTAAAGCCCTTAACTGTGTGGCACCAACAGATTTGCGAGGCTGCCTCTCTTTACCCTCCCTTAGTAACAACTTGCTGGTGATACCAGGCCTGAGAAGTATCTGGCTGTCCAGCCTGGTGGAATGCTCAGTCAAGCAAGAGCAAGGCTCAAGGCGAAGCTATTCTACCAGGCCTATAGTTGAGGGCAGCAACAAGGAGTTAGAACAGTGGTGGCGAACCTTTTTGAGACCGAGTGCCCAAATTGCAACCCAAAACCCACTTATTTATCGCAAAGTGCCAACACGGCAATTTAACCTGAATACTGAGGTTTTAGTTTAGAAACAACAGTTGGCTCCAAGATGTGCCTTGCTTGGGAGTAAGCTTGGTGGTAGTCGGTGGCTTCGCTTTGAAGCAACTGTGCAACACTTCCAATGGGTGAATCATGACCCTTGGAGGAAGCAAGCCCATTTGCCAGCAACCAAGCTTACTCCCAGGTAAAGGATCACGCTTTAGTTCTTCGCATGAAAATCAGTGGGGTTTAACAGCGCTTAACAGGGTTACCTACACTGCTTCCCCAAAACTAGGTCTTAGGTTTAATGCTAATAATTGAGCCCAGTGGCCCAGGCCAGCCTAGATGTGGGGTGGGGGGTGGGCGACTTTGCTTGCGCGTGCCCACAGAGAGGGCTCTGAGTGCCACCTCTGGCACCTGTGCCATAGGTTCGCCACCACTGAGTTAGAAGGTCCATCTTGGCGGCCCTCCCCTCTTCCCCTCTTCCCCTCTTCCCCTCCCCTTTTTGCTTTTTCTTTTATGAAATTGGGAGGGGCCCTGGTAAGTTGCTCCACCCTTGGTTAAGTTTTAAGTGCGATTTGCATACTGGTTATTAGATCATCTATTTAATATTACTATTTTACATAGCATTTTATGTAACTGTATTGTGTAACTATATTGTGAGCCGCTCTGAGCCCCCTTTTTTATTGTTTTAAATCAAACAAATCAAACAAAATAATTAAATCAAATAATTTTTTTACTATTAAATCAAATTAACGACAACAACAACATGAGAAGGTCACTAAATAACATGATTTCAAAACCGAGATTCAGTGAGTTTGTTGCTTCCAAGGCTTAATCACTCTAAATTTCAGACCACTTGCTTTTTGTTAAGTGATTGTAGCCCATCGATTACCTTGGCAGTGGCTAAGTTCTTGTAAAACATTTTAAATACCAATATTTAAATGTTTTAAATTGTAAATATATATGCAATTTTATGTGCCATTAAAGGTTCAATTTAATTGAATTATGGCACAAACCAGCTGAGGTCATCTCAGTGGTAATTGGCACCCTGGGTGCCATTCCGAAAATATCAGGATGGCACTTGAAACATTTTCGAATCGACAAAATCAACATCTGTCAAATTCAGAAGGCAGCCCTGCTGGGATCCGCACGAATACTACGCCGATACATTACAACTTCCTAGGCCTCTGGGTGAGGCTCGAATTGTAATGGAGGCCAACAACCAGCTAAAGATCTGGCAGCTGTGAAATCTACAATAATAATAATAATAATAAACACTAGGGCAGCACTTGAAACATCTTCGAATTGACAAAATTAACATCTGTCAAATTCAGAAGGCAGCCCTGCTGGGATCCGCACGAATACTATGCCGATACACTACAACTTCCTGGGCCACTGGGTGAGGCTCGAATTGTAATGAAGGCCAACAACCAGCTAAAGAACTGGCAGCTGTGAGATTCAACAAAATTAGCTAACAACAACAAATTATTATTATTTTAGCAGGCATCCAAGTTCAAACTATCACGCCAAACTGAACCTGGCCGTACTATATTTGCCGCTTCTGAACTGTCAGCATGATGCATGTTGAGAAGACAATTGCTTTTCATCTCTTGCATTGATTAATAATTATTGCAATGCTGATGTGATCCATATTCTGAATTACAAAACACTGTAAATCTGAATGTAACCTATTGCATTTTGTTGGCACCACAAGATGTAGGATCAAACATATACCTGGTATCAAACTCCATTGGAGATGGTATGATAGAGATTAATATCTTCACTTTAAAATAAGTTTGATATGTTTTTAAAGCTTAGTTCGTCACCAGTTGCAGATTATTAAAACACTTCTCTGACAGTGTGAATATACGTTAAGACCTCTATTGTAATAAACTCCTTATTTTGTCAGACAGAACACTCCCCTCCTCCCCAAGATGGAGGAGTTTGAATTTCTGTAAACTCTGCAGAGAGATTCAGCCAGAAAAGGTAATAGCTCCAAAACAGAAGAAGCATTATCAACTCACAGAACAGTTTTGGATGCCAAAATATGCTCAAATAGGAGAACAAACATTATTCCAACAAATCTACAATCTCAGATGAATTACTCGAAGTGAGTACAAGGCAAGCTCACAGCAAAATTGTCATCTTTCTCCGTCATAAACATTATTTACTTGCAAAAACTCGCCCTATTTCCCTCGCAGCGCTCTTTAATTCTTTTAGTTCTCAGTTGTGAATTTGAATGTGCAGTTGAAACAAAAAGTTCAAGATAAACCTTTCTTCAACATCATTGTCAACTGGTTTCTCTTTGCTTAACTTCCTCAGGAACAAATTTTGTTGTTAGCCTTTGCAGTTCTATCGGACTCCTGTTTAATTTTCTGATAATTGGGACATGTGGGTTGTCAAATTTTCTTGGAAGATTGTAAGCTTCGACAGAGTCAGTCTCACAGTTTTATTTCGGCATTGGTCAGATCTCACTTGTGTCCCTTTCTGGGCGCCATGATTCAGGAACAATAGTGACAAGCTGCAACGGGTCCAGTGGAGGGTGACCAAAATGGTAAAAAGTCTGGATTGCATGGCCTATGAGGAGCGGCTTAAAGAGCTAGGTACAGTGACGTAGATATGAATGTTTTATGGGGTTTTATTTACCAAGGAATAAAATGTAACTTAGGCTTTCATTTCTTAACATGCTGGCAGGGGCTGATGGGAATTGTAGTCCGTGAACATCTGGAGTGCCATAGGTTGGCCACCCCTGTTTCAGGGGAAATTACTTAATATGAAGCCAGACCCCCACAAAAGAGTCCAGTGAAGTGGTGTCCGACTCCTTCTTTACTGTCCGGAGAATTGCGTGGCCTGTGAAAACACAGAGGTCAGCCATCCCTGTTCATGACCACTATCAGCCTGGCTTCTGGCCTTGGATATGGCACCCTCTGTTTAAGTCTTCATACGTCCTGTTATATAGCCTAAACTTTTACACATTCAAATTTGCATATTTTTAAGTGTTTTGGTGGGCCATCCGTCAAATCACCTCTGACTCCAGAGTTGATTTTGGATACTATTGGAAGGAAATGGCTGTAATGAACTTGGCCATGAGTGTGTTGGTTAACCAAATGGTAATTTGAGGCTGTGCAGGATTACTGCATTCCATTCGATCCTTGTTTACTGTATTTTAACCCTGGAGCTTTGCTGAGACTGCATTGTACAAAAACAACCAGTTTGTCAAGGTAAACTTAAACGTTTAGTCTGAATGACGTGTTTGCAACTTTAGTCTTATGCTTATAGAAAAGACACTGGAGAAGTAAACTTGTTTGTATCACTGTAATCCCCATGAATTGCCCCAATCCCATAGGTATGTCCAGACAGTTAAGCAGCAGTTTTACATGTACAAACATGCTAAGCCTCTATTTACTAGAATCATTATACAATAAGAAGAAGAGAAGAAGAGCTTGGATTTATACCCCCCCCCCCCTTTCTCTCCTGCAGGAGACTCAAAGGGGCTGACAATCTCCTTGCCCTTCCCCCCTCACAACAAACACCCTGTGAGGTGGGTGGGGCTGAGAGAGCTCCGAGAAGCTGTGACTAGCCCAGATCAGAGTGCACCTGCTCTTAGCCACTGCTCTTAGCCACTGCTCTTAGCCACTGCTGCTCCCAATACACAGCAATACCTCAAACTATTGTAAAGGGTGAAGAATAAATCAGAATAATAATAATACCCCAGAAGCTTGCCAATGTGGCGAGGATTAGTTTGATTAGGAAAGAACTTCACCAAAAAGAAACAACAACAACAACAACAACAACAACTACTACTACTACTACTACTACTACTACTACTACTACTACTACTACTACTACTAAATCAAGATTCAGTGACTGTGACACAAACCAGCTGAGGTTGTCCCAATGGTAATCTGCACCCTGCGCGCCATTTCGAAAACACTAGGGTGGCACTTGAAACATCTTCAACTCAACAAAATCAAGTGATCAAGGTGTCTCCCCTGCCAAAATCAACATCTGTCAGATTCAGAAGTCAGCCCCGCTAGGATCTGCATGAATACTAGGACGATACATTACAACTTCCTAGACCTCTGGGTGAGGCTTGAATTGTAACGAAAGACTAACAAACAGTTATAGAACTGGCAGCTGTGAGATTAAACAAAATTAATAATATAAGAAAGAATCCTGCTCAGTAGTTATATGGTATATTGTCGAAGGCTTTCACGGCAGGAATTGCAGTTCAAAGCGTGTTTATGGCAATCTCTCACGTGACATTTTACAGTGATCTCGCAGTGGTCTTTGCATCTCGAGCTTTATGCAGTTTTCCGATTGCGGGGGGCACTGCGTCCCTAACCCCCACAATGTGGAAGGGACGACTGTGTTGCCATCCATTTATGAACAAGAGAGTATTACTATGAGCTTGTGAAGCTGCCTTTTAGGGAGGCAGACCCACTGGTTTGGCTCAGCATTGCTTGTTGTGGGTGGCAGCAACTTCCCAACGACTTAAAATCCTTTCCCTGGAAGTTCTGCGGTTTGAATCTGGGGCCTTCAGCCTGATCTACCACTGAGCTACAACAGCTCCCCAGTAATGGGAGTGGATCTAAACATACGGTCAAGAAAACGTATAAGTTGCCCTTAAATTTTCTTAAGAGAGGGTGGCAAAATTCTCTGCTTCCTGACTCTCCCTCCTCTCCATTCGGCTCCTTGAAATTTCATTCCAGGGGAGTGAGACTTTTGGAACAACACAGGGGGAGGGAGGGGGAAAAATCTGCACCCTTTGCTTAAAAAAAATGCCAAAGGGGCAGCCCGTTCTCGCCCAAAGTACGGCAGGGATCAAAGCGAGCCAGCGAATTAACGTTAAGTATGTATGCGGAGAACTTAAGGAATAGTGCTGAAGGCAAGTGGATTGGTGGGGTGTCATTTATTTGTGTGTGCGTGCAGGGATAGAAACCTTTTGGGCACATCTCCCTTCATAGTCCTCAGGATGACTTACCATATATACTTGAATATAAGTCAACTTTTTCAGCACATTTTTTGTGCTGAAAAAGCCCTCCTCAACTTATACTCGAGCCCCGGCAGCCGGCTTCTGCAAGGTTTTGACAGCCCCCTTGCTTCCCGCCATGGCAGCCAAGACAGCTGTCTTCTGCAAGGCTTCCACAGGCGTTTTGCTCCCCCTGCCATCGCTGCCGTGCCGAGAAGCAAGGCGCCTTTCACTGGTGCAGGGTGCAGAGGTCCCCTGCCCACCTCCACGCCTCGGCTGGAGGTGGGGAGGGGAAGTGGGCCAGGCAAAATTAGGTGCCTTGACTTATATTCGGGTCGACTTATGCTCGAGTGTATACGGTATGTGTAGACAATTCACTGCTTCTACGCAGTAAGTTAATATAACTATGCCTGTGTGTTAGCTGAGTGTGTGTCAAGACACACATCCCATTGCTTAAAAAAGAGAGAGTCTGTTTTCAGTATTGCTACAACTGATAAATGGTTAATGAATAGCTATAACGCAGGCTTCAAAAATGGCTATTTCTTTTTCAGTTTGAACCCTCCTTTCAGATTAAGGCTTCTATCCGGCAACAGAAGTTGCAAAGCCTTGCTGAGAATCTTGCCCACCCCTCTGTCAAATCTCTCCGCCCCGGCCTGAAAAGGCCATGCTGTTCCTAGCAGAATAATTTAATAGAAAGTTGGAAGAGGGGTGGGGATGCTTGATTGAATCTATAAAATAAGCCCTATATTGATTTCAGCACTTAAAGCAGACAATGTTTGTAGGGAGCTGTAGTGGTCCATGGAAAAACGGCACACTCAAAAGGCATGTAATACCCTTTTATTAGGGGAGCCAGGCTGAATCTGCGGCCAGAGATTCCGGACGGTTAGATCTGTGGTAGTGACCGGGGTTGATTGCCTGCTTGCATTATCTGGATCTCTTTATTTGGTCAACATCTGATGTGACAGTAGAGGTGCACTGTTTTAGTCCCTTCTCGATGTAGGACATTAAAAGGTAAAGTTTCCCCTTCAGTCGTATCCGACCCTGGGGTACCCCTGCAAGCAGTGATTTTATAGGCATCCCGTTTTTGTAGGGTAGTTTGCCATTGCTTTCCCCGGCTATTCTTTACCCCCTAGCTATGTGCTAAGTACTCATTTACCGTGCTAGGTACTCATCCTTCCAGAATGGGTGGATGGCTGAATTGACCATGAGCCAGCTGCCAGGATATCTGACCCACAGGGGGCTCGAACTCCTGACCGTGTGAGTGGCGGTGCAAGCACTTAACCACTACGCCCGCGGCTCCTGTAGGACATCACTGAGTCCCAAAAGAACAGAAGACAGTGATTAGACAGTTTGCACAGTTCACTGATACCACAATGAAAACCAGAGCACGGCTCTTTGGTCCTCCTTGGTGTAAGGAGGGTTAATTTCAGATTGGTGATTATCCCTATAAGGTCTGAAACAGAAAACTGGACACTTAGCAGTTTCCTATTTGTTTTTTTTCTGAAAACGCCTGTTCAGACGTGAGAGGCAGAGGTGGGATCCAGCAGGTTCTTACAGGTTCCCGAGAGTAGGTTACTAATTATTTGTGTGTGCCGAGAGGGGGTTACTAATTGGTGATTTTGCCAGGTGATTTTTGCCTTAGTTACGCCCCTCCTCTCAGCAGTAGCGCGCAGAACTTGAAGCAGTCTAGCACAGGGGTAGGGAACCTTTAACACTCAAAGAGCCATTTGGACCTGTTTTTTTTCCATGCAGGAAAGAAAAGAAACACTTGGAGCCGCAAAATAATTTTTGACATTTAAAATAAAGATAATGCACTGTATATATTGGGGTTTTTGCACCTTTACTCCGGCTCATTCTGAGAAGCGCATGGATGTGTCCGCCCTGCTGCCTGCAGGGCGGGCAAGGATGGGGCCAGCGGCTCGGCCTCACCTGCCGCCAGGAAAGCGCCCACCCCGCTCCAACGGGGCAGGCGAGAGGGGAAGCCCGTAAAGCGTGGCTCCAGCCCGACAGCGAGGAGCAGTTAGTGCGCCCACCTTGCCGCCTGCAGGGCTGTGGCAAAGGAGATGGGGGGCCAGCCCGAGCTCGGCTTCAAATGGAGCCGCGAGGTGCAAAAGAGGCAGAAGAGCCGCATCGCGGCTCTCTAGAGCCGCAAGAGTTCTCTACCCTGAGTCTAGCAGGACGTTACACCAGCGTCGCGTGGCAGCCTTCGCAGCCTAGCGATTGCCATTGTACGACTTCCCGCCTTCAAGGACCCGGTTGCACGGCAGCTGCGTCCTTGCCACAGCCCCGCCCAGGAATGCCCCGCCCCCGAAATGTCCGGCCATGCCCCCGTCGTGCCCCGCCCAGCCCCATTGGCACTACGCCACAGTTTGAATCCCACCACCATGGGAACCTGTTACTAAAATTTTTGGATCCCACCACTGGTGAGAGGTTGTGGCTACCGCAAACACGCGCCATGGTAAAACACCTGGCACGAACGAAGGCCCCAAGCCGAGGCCTCCTTAACTTGCGACCCTGCAAGCTGCACAGCCTCGCCTTTCTTGATGAACCTCTTGCCCTCGCGATCCCGGGCACGGCAAAAACACGTGGCCCTGGCCAATGGTCTGTGTTCAGTGTCAGGAATCCCACCTTGCGTATTACTTGCTTGTGCTTTGTGCTTATGTGGGCTGAGAAATTTGGAGCCAAAAAAGGAACACGAATTTTCTCCCTCGTTGGTGGGGGAGACCTTGTGCCGAGTCTGTGGCTCCCCTTGGTCACATCTTCTGCACCTTTGGCTTATTTGGGGGATCATCCCGAGTGTTTATCATCCACAATTAGCTCTCCAAACAAATATGAGACCCACTGGAATTAGAGGTACATATAGATGCGAATATGCGCTCTCAGGGCAATGCTCTTGGGGAAGAGGATTTAAAGTTATTACTGTAGAGAAGATATTCATGATTTTCCCACTCAGCGTAACACAAGGTTGGGTAACTGGTTTTTTGGCAAAGTATAAATACATGCACACATATGGCAAGGAGTTTTAGCTTCCCCAGTGTTCCTTGTTCTGAGTGAAACTGTTTCTCTGTAACTTTATTGCCGGCTGTCCCCTGGCCCCCGAAATAATGTGATTTTTATAGCCTTAAAAATCAGCATAGTCATCATTTCCCCTCATTCCACCGTCTCCTCTCCCTCCCTCCCTCCCTCCCTCCAAACCTACTTGGGATGAGCGAGTCACTGACTTTCTAGTTTTAAAAATAGTTCTCAGTAAAAGAAAATACTGCTGACCCTTGAAGACCGTGGGCTGTC
Source organism: Sphaerodactylus townsendi (assembly GCF_021028975.2). NCBI lineage: Eukaryota > Metazoa > Chordata > Lepidosauria > Squamata > Sphaerodactylidae > Sphaerodactylus > Sphaerodactylus townsendi. Next base: position 193,707,856 of record NC_059425.1, read on the forward strand.
CAGAGAAGGGGACATTTATATAATCATTCTTTTGTTGAATCATACTTGCATTGTTAACAGATGTCCCATTGTCTTCCTCCTGATTATGATTCAGAGTCATTGGTAGAGATACTTTGAAGTACTCTATGAAACCAAGCTGGAATACTAAATAAGAACCTTATTTTAACTTCATTAGCTCTGAATCAGCCTGTATTTGTTGTGCTGTTTTGAATAAGCTGTCAGTAGTGTGCCTAATAGAATCATGCATGTTTTGCACTTATGAGTAACAGGGTGACTTAAATTTCAGGGTTCAATGCTTTGGTTGTTTTTTAACACAAATTGCATGTTGATGACTTTAGACAATGTCCAGATTCTATAGCCCTTCTATTCAGAATGCTCTGTGTGCTTTATTTAATCAATTTCAGCCTCTAAAGGCAGATTATTAAGCGGTCCCATTTACAGAACTCGTTTAGTCATTTGCCACAGGACATTCAATGGGTTTGCAGCTGAGTAAGGGTTTGGACCTAGAATCATAAAACCATAGAATCAGAGAAATATGCAGCTGGAAGGGACCTCCAGGGCCTGTATAGTCCAGTGATGGCGAACCTATGGCACGGCTGCCAGAGGTGGCACTCGGAGCCCTCTCTGTGGGCACGCACACATGGAGTTCGTCATGTGGGAGGTGGAAAATCACTCCCCCCCCCCCACAAACACCTAGGCTGGCCTGGGCCACTGAGCATGACGTGCGCGCACCGCGGTGAGTAGGGAGGACTCGGCTGGCGGGCCTGGTGCCTGTGCTCCAGGTGGCTGCTGCTCGAGGGGGGGGGGGGCGCAGAAGAGGCAGAAATGCTAGAGAGGCACAGAGCAGTATGCGCGGGACTTACTGGAGGCTAGAGCAGGCTGGCCCCTGCTCGAGCGGGTGGGGCGGAGGAAGAGGGAGCCAACCATTTTTTTCTAAACTAAAACCCCAGCATTCAGGTTAAATTGCCGGGTTGGCACTTTGTGATAAATAAGTGGGGTTCGGGTTGCAATTTGGGCACTCGGTCTCAAAAAGGTTTGCCATCACTGGTATAGTCCAAACCCCTGCACTCAGGAGTGTATGCTAATGGGGACATGGGGTATTCCATGTTCCCGGCACCCCCCTCCCCCCCCACACACACACATAATGAAATGGTGTGCGCCCAAGCTGCATCTTGATGAGTCCTGGCCCCCGGCTTGCAGAGAGGCGAGTGGGCGGGGCTCGGTGGCGGGCAGCCACAGCACCTGCTGCAGCCAAGCCCTGCCCCCGGTCTCCCTGCAGGCTGGCTTTTGCCTCCCTAGGCCCTGGGGACGGCAAGAGTTGGCCTGCAGGGAGGCCAGGGAGCCCAGCAATGTGCGGCCCAGGAGCCAGCCTGCACTTGCAGTGCCAGTCCGAGCTCCTCCCCTGGCCTCCCTGCTCACTGGCTCCTGTAAGTAGGGGGGGGGGCAGGGAGTTGGGCTGGGGGGGGCGGGGAGGTGGTCATGTCCCTGAATGCAGTTTAGCCTCGGTACGGCACTGCCTGCACAATGTAGGACATTCATAACTACCTGCCCCTCACCCCCAGTGACCATCCCTCCATGCCCAGTAGAGGCCAGGCCTTCTTACTCACTGGTCCATGGCTTGGATCTTAAGCAGAGCAAGAAGAGGGTAGACTAGACTAGAGGGTAGTAACTTCCCTGACTTTCCCCCTCTTGGTCCCCCCAAATCATGCTGCTTTGGGTGAGCGGACAGAAGGAACACGAGGCCCAAACTCAGCCGCAGTTGTATTCACCCGAGCATTCATTGTGTGATGCTGTTTAAAACTTGTTGGTTATAATACATACTAGTGGGGTACCACTACATCTTGCGGGGAACATCTCCCCCTCCCCACACTATTTCTCCTTTCCCTCCTTCTGGAAGCCCTTCTCCCCCCCCCCCCCCGCCCCTAATTCTTCAGTTTTCCGCCTCCTTTCCTTTTCTGTTAACCCATCCACCCAGCTCTCTTCTCTCCCATTTCCCTTCTTCCTTCCCTGGCGTCTCCCCATCTGTCTGACTGACAGAAAACAAGACTTGAAACGCTCGTAAATGTTGCTGTGCTTGATTAGCAACTCTCCAAGAGAACACCTGGAAACCAGGACGTAGTTTCATGAGACACCATTAACTCCCCGGTTATACTAGAAGAAGAAGAATAAGAAGAATAAGAAGAAGAGTTTGGATTTATATCCCCCCTTTCTCTCCTGCAGGAGACTCAAAGGGGCTTACAATCTCCTTGCCCTTCTCCCCTCACAACAAACACCCTGTGAGGTGGGTGGGGCTGAGAGAGCTCCGAGAAGCTGTGACTAGCCCAAGGTCACCCAGCTGGCGTGTGTGGGAGTGCACAGGCTAATCTGAATTCCCCAGATAAGCCTCCACAGCTCAGGCGGCCAAGCTGGGAATCAAACCCAGTTCCTCCAGATTAGATTAGATTACACGAGCTCTTAACCTCCTACGCCACTGCTACTGTGTAATTTTTTTGAAAAGTGTTTTCGTTACGTCCGTTTCAGTTTATTTAATTGGTGACGGTTGTAACATTGTTATTCTCTCTCTCTCTCTCTCTCTCTCTCTCTCTCTCTCTCTTCCTCTCACTATTGATCTACTCATGGATCTATCACATTTATTAATCATCTCTCTGCATTACAGGAGTTCAAGGTGGCTTACAACATTAACAGCAAAAGCTCAATAACATACTTTTAAAAACCCCACTAATTTGAAATCAGTGATTGAAAACTCCCAGAAGCTTGTTTGATTAGTGGGACAGTCAGGAGGGTTGCTCCCTGTTAGCTGCTCCTGAGTAGGTATGTATGGGGGAAGACAGTCCTATAAGTACTCTGGTGCTAAGCCATGTAGGACTTTAAAGGTCAAAATCAACTTGCTGAATTGGTGTATTGTCAAAGGCTTTCGCAGCTGGACTCCACTGGTTGTGGTGGGTTTTCCGGGCTGTGTGGCCGTGGTCTGGTGGATCTTGTTCCTAACGTTTTGCCTGCCTCTATGGCCAGCACCTTCAGAAGTGTAACACACTTCCCTCTGTGATACACCTCTGAAGATGCCAGCCATAGATGCAGGCGAAATGTTAGGAACAAGATCCACCAGACAACAGCCACGCAGCCCGGAAAGCCCACAACAACTTGTTGAATTGGGCTTGGGAAAGGATCATGTAGGGGTGAGCCCGCGAACCCAGCAGAACCGTAGAAAGAGCGCCTGGAATGCCGGTGCCAGCTACGGCCTTCTGGGCGCACACGCTCCCCCAACCCCCGTTCCCCCTGTGAGTCACAGGTCATGAACTACCTGACTCATGGTCACCAGGTGTCCCAGACAAAGGGACAAAAGGGCCCTTGCCCTCAGGTGAGGATTAGACCCAGACGCAGATGCTTCCTCCTGCACGTAGCAGCCCGATGAGATCATGCATCACATGATGATCTCCCGTTCTCCCGCTCTCCCGACCTCCCGCTCTCCTGCCTGTCCGACCCCTTTACACGCCCCTAGTGAAACCCTAATAAAAGGTGCAAGGGACGAGCACACGGGAGAGTTGCCAGGATCACGGGATCCCACGCTTCCTGCTGCTGGCTCTCTCCACCAGATGATATCTCCGCGTCTCGTCTCTTCCTTGTGACCTCGCGGGCACGACTTCAGATCAGAAGCTGGTGTCATTGCTGTAAAATTGGGGTCATGTGATCCCAACAATTGACCTGGAACAGCAGTTCTGGCTGCGACATTTTGCTCTAGCTGTAGTTTCTGAACATTCTTGAAGGGTAGCCCCAAGTAGAGTACATTGCATTAGTCTAGTCCAGTGGTGGTGAACCTATGGCATGAGTGCCAGAGGTGGCACTTGGAGCCCTCTCTGTGGGCACGCACACACAGAGTTCATCATGTGGGGAGGCGGAAAATCTTCCCCTCCCACACACATACATCTAGGCTGGCCTGGGCCACTGAGCATGACATGCACATACCGCAGTGAGCAGGGAGGACTCGGTTGGCGGGCCTGGTGCCTGTGCTCCAGGTGGCTGCTGCCCAATGGGGGGGGGGGCGCAGAGGAGGCAGAGATGCTAGAGAGGCACAGAACAGTGTGCTGGAGGCTAGAGCAGGCTGGCCCCTGCTCGAGCGGGTGGGGCGGAGGAAGAGGGAGCCAACCGGTTTTTTCTAAACTAAAACCTCAGCATTCAGGTTAAATTGCCGGGTTGGCACTTTGCAATAAATAAGTGGGGTTCGGGTTGCAATTTGGGTACTCGGTCTCAAAAAGGTTCGCCATCACTGGTCTAGTCTACATGTAACCAAGGCATGGATCATTGTTTCTAGGTCAGAATGACCCTGGAATGGGTCTGCACCATTCCAGGGTCTGCACCATTCCAGCTGAAGGTGAGTCTACCAGCTGGTGGTCTACCAGCTGAAGGTGAGCGAAAGCAATTCTAACCATGGCGGCCCGCTGATCTTCCAAAAGTGACTGCTGTGTTGAGGAGCACTCCCAAGCTGCGAACCTGACTTTTCAAGAGGAGTGTAACCCATCCAAAAGCGAAGTCCCCGACCTGGCTCTCTACTGATACAGAGCAGCCGTGTCTTGTCAGATGTAAGTTTTGTGAGTATGATCGTTTGATGATGTTGATCAGGGATTTGAGGCTGCTTGCTGGTTGCTTGCTGGCTTTGGGTCCCAAATTGTGATCTTCTGGCGCTTGTTTTTAAATTTGCTGCGTCTCAGGGTCCGTTCAAGCACAGATCAGTGATTGCAGTGTTTAATGTGGCTTGGTGTCAGACAGCTGCTGATGCTTGTAGCTCTGTACAACATGAACAACGTTTCTCACATCTCCTATGGCGTAGGAGGTTAAGAGCTCGTGTATCTAATTTGGAGGAACCGGGTTTAATTCCCAGCTCTGCCGCCTGAGCTGTGGAGGCTTATCTGGGGAATTCAGATTAGCCTGTGCACTCCCACACACGCCAGCTGGGTGACCCTGGGTGACTTTTGTTGTTGAGTCTCCTGCAGGAGAGAAAGGGGGGATATAAATCCAAACTCCTCCTCCTCCTCCTCCTTAGTTTGTGCATTCCAACACATGCCAGCTGGGTAACCTTGGGTTAGTCACAGTTCTTCGGAGCTCTCTCAGCCCCACCTACCTCACAGGGTGTTTGTTGTGAGGGGGGAAGGGAAAGGAGTTTGTAAGCCCCTTTGAGTCTCCATACAGGAGAGAAAGGTGGGATATAAATCCAACCCTTCATCATCATCATCATCATCATCATCATCATCATCATCATCTTCTTCTTCTTCTTCTTCTTCTTCTTCTTCTTCTTCTTCTTCTTCTTCTTCTTCTTCTTCTTCTTCTTCTTCTTCTTCTTCTTCTTCTTCTTCTTCTTCTTCTTCTTCTTCTTCTTCTTCTTCTGTTTAGTTCTTATACAGCTCAGAGAATCAGAATCCTCTGTATGCATACATTTCCAGAGGAAAACAGTACAATGTTTATCCATCTACTCAGTGATGACGTTACGTGGGTAGAGGGATGGAGTAAAATGCTTCAAGGATGATAAAAACTTTTCTAGAAACGTGCTTGTTGTTTTCAAGGAGATAACTAAACTCGTGTAATCTGGTGTAATCTCCCTTGACTGTGAAATAGGAGAGCGTCATGCCTGTTTTGAGGGGGTGTGATTCATGTCTGCTGATGTTTTTGACACATGCAAGCGAAGGGGAATGACGAATCACACGCCCAACAAAAATGGGCACTCGATAAGATACTGGGCACTAGATAGGAGAGTCCATGCGCAAGACTGGCTGAATGGAGGGAAATGTTGCTACAACAAGACGATGAGAAAGGAATCTAACAGGTTTACGGTATAGTTTATAAAAAGCCCTACAAATTGCGCTGGTACGTAGAAGGGTTATAATAAATTAGGAGAACATAAGAACATAAGAAAGAGCCAGCTGGATCAGACCAGAGTCCATCTAGTCCAGCACTCTGCTACTCGCAGTGGCCCACCAGGTGCCTTTGGGAGCTCGCATGCAGGATGTGAAAGCAATGGCCTGCTGCTGCTGCTGCTCCTGAGCACCTGGTCTGCTAAGGCATTTGCAATCTCAGATCAAGGAGGATCAAGATTGGTAGCCATACATCGACTTCTCCTCCATAAATCTGCCCAACCCCAAGAAGAAGAGTTTGGATTTATGCCCCACCTTTCTCTCTTGTAAGGAGACTCAGGGTGGCTGACAAGCTCCCTTCCCCTCCCCACAGCAGACCCCTTGTGAGGTAGGGGGGGCTGAGAGAGTTCAGAGAGAACTGGGACTGGCCCAAGGTCAAACAGAACAAAACAAAACACTCTCCCAAGGCCAAAATAGTAAATCAAATGCAGATAAATATGATGTGATAGAGTGGCGAACCTTTGGCACTCCAGATGTTATGGACTACAATTCCCATCAGCCTCTGCCAGCATGGCCAATTGGCCATGCTGGCAGGGGCTGATGGGAATTGTATTCCATAACATCAGGAGTGCCAAAGATTCGCCACCACGGTCAGATAGACAGTGCAGCAATGTGGTACAAACTCAAATACACAAACTCTCAAATACATTTGAGAGTTTGCATGTTTGTACCATGTTGTTGCACTGTTTATCACATTATATTTATCTGCATTTACTATATTGGCCTTTGGAGAGTGTTTTGTTTTGTTCTGTTTGATAGTACTTAGGGGTTCACCTCTCCATATTCTGAGATAATATTACTGGGCCAAGGTCACCCAGCAGGCTTCGTGTGGAGGAGCGGGGAAACAAATCTGGTTCACTGGATAAGACTCTGCTGCTCATGTGGAGGAGTGGGGAATCAAACCCAACCGGATTAGAATCCACCTGCTCTTAACCACTACACCACGCTGGCTCTCTAGAATGTTTCTGTCTTCTCTCTTTCTCTCCCAAGTTTGTTACTTCAGTGGTTGATATTTGTAATGTTATCAGATAATTTAAGAACATAAGAACGAGCCTGCTGGATCAGACCAGAGTCCATCTAGTCCAGCACTCTGCTACTCGCAGTGGCCCACCAGGTGCCTTTGGGAGCTCACATGCAGGATGTGAAAGCAAGGGCCTTCTGCTGCTGCTGCTGCTGCTGCTCCCGAGCACCTGGTCTGCTAAGGCATTTGCAATCTGAGATCAAGGAGGATCAAGATTGTTAGCCATAGACCGACTTCTCCTCCATAAATCTGTCCAAGCCCCTTTTTAAAGTTATCCAGGTTAGTGGCCATCACCACCTCCTGTGGCAGCATATTCCAAACACCAATCACATGGCCCATCCTTTTATTAGTCCTAATTCTTCCCCCCAGCATTTTCAATGAATGCCCCCTGGTTCTAGCATTGTGAGATATTGTGAGATACAATTTCATAAAGGTCACAAAGAAATTGCACCTAGTTTTACAGCCCAACCCAGATGGGGGAGTGGAATGGCCATAAGAGGCAGTGCTGGTTTGTACCAACACATTTGACCTCCCGGCTGGCTGAAGTGTCACTTATGCTGACTGGGAGGGCAAATGGAGAAGCAGGCAGGCGCTGTGGACCTCCGCAGCAGCCGACTTGCTCCCGGCGTTACAATGGCCTAACTTGTAGGCCAGTGCAACTGGGGGCCTCCTGGGCCTGTTCCTGGAGGAGGAGCCAACATTAGTTGCCCCAGGAACACTGTCAGACAGAGACCGTTTTCCCCCATGGAGGGCTTCCAGGAGGCCAGGGAGACTTTTTGGTTTTTCTGCCTCCAGGATCTGGATTGCACCGTTAATAGTCACACACTTAACAATCTCCAAACTGTACAGCTGGTACCCTACTATCTGCTCAGCCGAGACTGAAGACTTCCTCTGACGATGAGAAGAAGAAGAAGAAGAAGAGTTTGGATTAATATCCCCCCTTTCTCTCCTGCAGGAGACTCAAAGGGGCTGACAATCTCCTTGCCCTTCCCCCCTCACAACAAACACCCTGTGAGGTAGGTGGGGCTGAGAGAGCTCCAAGAAGCTGTGACTAGCCCAAGGTCACCCAGCTGGCGTGTGTGGGAGTGTACAGGCTAATCTGAATTCCCCAGATAAGCCTCCACAGCTCAGGCGGCCGAGCTGGGAATCAAACCCAGTTCCTCCAGATTAGATACACGAGCTCTTAACCTCCTACGCCACTGCTGCTCCTGAAGGCTGAATAAAGGCATCAGGCTTGGCTAAAGTGGGATGACAGGGCACACATCGATATGGGATAGTTTACCTTGGTCCAAGACCTGAGTCTAATAATGTTTTTTGCTGTTGTTGTTTTTTACCAAAGATTGTGCCTGTGCTTACCTACTGAGTTATGGCCTGAACTGACTGGGAAAGTATTGGCAAAGGCTTTCATGGCGGGATTCCACTGGTTCTGGTAGGTTTTCTGGGCTGTGTGGCCGTAGTCTGGTGGATCTTGTTCCTAACGTTTCGCCTGCATCTGTGGCTGGCATTTTCAGAGGTGTAGCACAGAGGGAAGTCTGTTACACGCTGTGTCCCTTAATTTATCCTACTGGACACAGCGTGTAACGGACTTTGCTCTGTGATACACCTCTGAAGATGCCAGCCACAGATGCAGGCGAACGTTAGGACAAGATTCACCAGACTACGGCCACACAACCCAGAAAACCCACCAGAACCAGTTGACTGGGAAAGCTTTGTGGGAAGACCGCATGCAGTCATTTACAAGACTGTTGAACGTCAGAGGAATAGCTGTGCATTTCATTTGCAGCAAAGCAGGCACCATTAAGAAGGACGTACTCTCAATAAGCTGAACTTTAAATGTAGCTGAAGTCTCAAACAAGGCGCTGAATCCCTGGAGATGCTGACCACGTTCTTCATGGTCTTCCTGGGGAAACAGCATCTTATCTCTATGTCATGCACAACAGGGTTCCTTTTCTGCCCCCCCCCCCCTTCCGGCAAAGAGGTGGTGTATACAAATGTAATGACACTATAGTTTCTTCTCTCCCACCCCCTACCTCGAGGTGGCGGTGGGGAACTGATTTTGTCATGTGACTACCTAACAGAAACGCCGACTATTGTCATGAACACAATATTTTGAATAGTGCAGTCTATTTCAGGTAGACTTCGGGCCTTTCCCCACTTACCTTAAGCCCCGCGCTACTCTCTTCAAGTAGCGCGGGGTCCCCCGGCACTCCCCACGAGAGGGGCAGCGACAGCGCAGCCGCCCCGACGCTGCCGCTGTCGCGCCCCCTCAGCGCGCGGCATCCCTGGCGCTCTTGCAAGGGGCGCCTTTTGATGACCCCGTGCAGAGCGCGGGGTCGTGGGGACGCCCGGGCGCGCGGCATGGGGGGGATCGTGGAGAGTGGGGAAACGCCCTTCGTACTCAAAGCCAACAGCTGCAGATTTTTTTATTTGCAATTTTGTTTATTTAGCTATGGATTTGATTTCTGCCTTGTCCTTTCCTGACTGAAATCAGGCTTAGAGCAGCTAACAACCCATACATTTGCATGGAATTTTTATTGGGAAAAATTAGATGTGTTGCTACCTCTGACGTATCCATTGCTTCTTAAAAATGTGCCTCCTGTGAAACAAATCTTACACGTAGATACAGAAACAACTCGTCTGTATGGATTTTTGCTCCTGAAACCCCAAAGTTATAAACTGTCGAAGTGGATCTTAAGCTTGGCTTTTGGCAGAACTGCCGATAGAAAGAACAAGAAGAAGTCTGAAACTCAAGCAAAGGAGAGAGATCATATTGGGAAAAGTCATGCCGATAATGACAGAAGATTAAAGAACAGAAAGCACTGCCTCGGTAAAATCCAGATTGCTTCTAGCCAAATGCAGCAGCAATTTCCTTAGAACTTCTCCAGTTCACTTACACTGTCAACAAAACCAACATCCCTTGGTTGCAGCTGCAGCGCAAAAACTGTGCTCGATTGTACCAAAAACTCTGTCACCGGCAGTGACCAACCAGATGAGCTGGGGAAAGCTCCCAACCTGCGAGAGATGAAGGTAACGATCCCCTGTTGCAAAGCCAGGGCTGGGTTCCCCGGACAGCGAGCAACAAATACAAAACCGAACAAATAAAATTGTAAGCTGACAATGACTACAATTGGATAAAATGCAACGGCGCATAAAAGTGACACCACTAAACCCAGACGAGCAAGTTAAATGCCTCCCCCCCCCCCCCGCCTCCATCCCAGAATCCAAAGCATGAAGGTGGGAAAACTTCAGCAACACCACAGATTCAATCAGATCATTCAAATACTTAGGTCTGGTTTAATTTGATGCCTGAAACTATTCCGCTTGGTCACCAGTTGAGTATCTGAGGTGAAGCCCCCATAGAAAAGCCACCTAAGAACATAAGAACATAAGAACAAGCCAGCTGGATCAGACCAGAGTCCATCTAGTCCAGTTCTCTGCTACTCGCAGTGGCCCACCAGGTGCCTTTTGGAGCTCACATGCAGGAGGTGAAAGCAATGGCCTTCTGCTGCTGCTGCTGCTCCCGAGCACCTGGTCTGCTAAGGCATTTGCAATCTCAGATCAAAGAGGATCAAGATTGGTAGCCATAAATCAACTTCTCCATAAATCTATCCAAGCCCCTTTTAAAGCTATCCAGGTTAGTGTCCAGTCTCTGGAACCAGCAGAGTAGTTCAGTTCAGAGTAGTTCTCTGTGATACCCACCTCATATCACCCCATCTCAAGTGGACAGGTAGGCACATATGGGAATGGATGGCCATTCAGGCACTCTGGTCTGTATTGGGTTTTAAAAGTGGCAAGTGGTGTGGGGAATTGTGGCTGGTAATGAAAAGGCATCCCATGTAGATCCTAGTACAGACCTGGGCATTATACGTCCCGGGGCCATATCCGGCCCGCCGGATGACCCTGACTGGCCCCCCTGCCTTGGCTGCTGGCTTCTGCGGGGCTTTCAAAACTGCCTCGCCCCCCTGCCTTTTGGCTCGGCCCTCCACAATATTTTCTGTTTCTTATGTGGCCCCAAGGAAAAAATAATTGCCCGCCCCTGTCCTAGTAGCTTGTACCTGCCTTCAGTGTAGCTGCAGGACCTGTAGATTAGCTGTAGATTGCTACAGGACCTGTAGATTAGCTGCAGTGTAGCTGTAGATTGCCCTGCAGAAGTCCAATCCAGGGGCTGTCAGAGTATGGATAATCATGTCCAGATCCTATGGATCAAATAATGGCAGCAGGTGGCACTTCAGATGATCTAATGCACAGTGTTTAATGCACAGTCGGCAGTATGGTTGATGAACAACAGGTGAGTTGTGGCTGGGTTGAGTTCAAGTTTGTTGTCCTTAGCCAGCTCATTACTGAGCTTAAGTAATGATTCAGGATATCCTCTGCCTCACCTGAGTCAGCTGCAATAGAGCAGCTCCTTAAACTCAGCATGCCGACCACACTTCACTTTAAATCTTTGTATCTCGCACAGCAATTTCCTGTAGATGTTAAATACCCAGGAGGCAGAACAGGACCTTGTGGAACTCCGGAGCATGGCTTCAGCTTCTGAAACCCCGATTCCAACGTGCATCTTTCGGTCCACCCCACGAAGGTTGGAACATCCTCTCTAGCAGCCATTCAAGAAGGGCCTGCCACAAAATAGAATCTTGAGTGCTGCATAAGAGTTGCCCCCCCTCACTGCCCCCCCAATCACAACTGTGATTCGCTAGCTGCCATTCCTTAATTATCCTTTTAAGTCTGTGCATTTAGTTTTTATTTTACTTCCACGATCTAAAATAGTGGTGGTGGTGGGGGGGGGGGTGTTGCTTAAAGTGAATGAGGTTTTGAACTGCAATCCTGTGGATAGATTAATTGCAGCCCGGCACCTTTATCTCGTGGTTGAGGCCCGGTGGCGCAGAGCAATCACCTTAGCTAGGTGTAATGCCCTGCCTTCTTCCTTTAGCCTTGGACGCCACCTTGGAATCCCACATAAAGAAAGGAAATGCCCGTGTGGCATGGGTTCTGTGGAAACAGTATCTCATATGCTGTTGGATTGTTCTTTTTATGAGATAGATAGGAAGAAGCACATAATCCCCTTCCTGAATGGACGTGAAGGCATTACAGATAAACAGAAGGTTATATATCTTTTAAACAGCCACAACAACGAGCTGTTGGAAGCAGAGGCTAAATTTTTAAATGGTGTTATTTTAACTCGTCAGAAGTTGTAAAGGCTGTTATTATCTTGCAATGTTAATGTTAAACTACATATATGCCATTGAAGGTATTCGAAATCGAAACTGCAATCCACATAGCATTAGTTTTTCATAAAGGCACCGGTCATGCTCACTTCAACCTCCTTGCCCCCTTCTTATTTCTTGTAATGGGCTGCTATCTTTGATCCATTTGCTGTTGAGGATATTCTTTTTTTTAAAAAAAAATTAATCATTTTAAATAAAACTCTCCGTAGCCCCCGGCATTTTGCCATTTGACTATACAACTGCGATATTTTATTGAAATGCAAACAGACAGGTATCCAGAACACTCGGTATCTTTTTACAGCCCGGCATGGGCAATCTCTGTAACGTTTTTAGTATTCTGGCATTCATAATGTATTGGCTATTTCCCTTTCTGTCTTAGAGAATTTGAGACCCTCGGGCAAGTTTACGGTGAATCATAAAACTGCAGATGGTCTCTCTGGGCTTAAAACTTTTTGTGAACCGTTCCACCTGTTAGAGCCAGAGCGGCGTGCGTATTGATTTCAGGAGGCTGCTAGCAGGAAGAGCGGGAGTTGGTTCTCGAATGGAAGATGAAACATGTGCAGAACATTTTGGCTGTGGTGTGGTCTGAGAACCTGTTCTGTTTTTTTGCTAGCTTTTTATTTAATTTACATGACCCGTGGAATACTTGGTGCTTCTGCATCACTTGGGCTTGTTCCACACGGGCCCCCACAGCGGTGTGATGCCGGTGTGGCCCCGGCTGATGTGCAAGCGACTCCAGAGCGGCCACGGCCTGTTTTGTTTCCCCACCCTGACCTTCTCTCCCTGCGGTGCTCCGCAGGGGCAAGGAGAAACGCCCACGCTGCCCTCCAATCCCCAGGGGGCGAAGGGCAGCAGGGGCATGTCGCCTTGTCCCTGCGAAGCTCCGCAGGGAGAGAAGGTCAGGGTGGGGAAAGCAGAAGGTGCCTAAAAGCGGTGCCTCCAACCTGGTGCTGTTTGCACGGCGCCGCCTGGGAAACACTGTTTCCCAAAACAATGTTTCCTTACTGATTTTGGGGGGAAAGCACAGCGTTGCCTCAATGCAGAGGCGGCAGCTGTGCAAACAGCGCCCCCAGAACAATGTCTTTACCGTTCCAGGGGTGCTGTTTTTGCCCCATGCAGAGTGGGCCTTAGATAATGAGGGAATCTCTCTGTGCAGACTCGGTGGAGATACGCTGAAAAATGAACGTAACTACTACAAACGGGCAGCTACTACAAACGGGCAGCGCTTCCATATAGGCGAAAGCATGCAAATGGTCACGCGAGACAATTTTACAGAAGCATCGGTGGTACTGATGCACGGTTGGATACTTGACAGGTACTGCTACTTCAGTGAAGGTGAAGTTGTTTGGAAATTCCTTCTCTGCTGCAGGCATTTCCCCTTATCTTTGATGCTAATTTTGTGTCTATCCATCTGTGCCATGATCAGCAAGTGCACTGTGAGGGGTTTACTGCCAACTTTGCAGAATTCTGGCCGCAACTCTTTCCCAAGAATTATCCCAGTCTTCCTAAACCCACCTGAAGCAGTCTTATGCTGAGTTAATGCCATTGGTCCACCACAGTCGGCATTGCCTACTCAGACTGGCAGCTGCTGCTTGTGGTCTCAATGTGAGATCCTTCACACCACTTACTACCAGAGCCTTTTAGCTGAAGTTGCCACGGATTGTATGTGGGCCTTTCTGCACATCAAACAGATGGTCAGCCACTGAGCCAAAGTCCCTTCTCCTTGTTGGCTGTCCACTTTGTGAATAAGTAACATATAGGAGCAACCAGAAATGCTGGGCAAAGGGGAGGAAATTATATGTGTCACAAGCGCAGAATAAGTTGCACAAAAATGTGTAGAAATGGCAAGGTAGGAAGTAAAGTTAGTGATCCTCCTTTAGAAATCTAGTCCTCCCGTGGCCACCTTAAAGCCACTCATTCACATTCGTTTGTCAGACAGGCCACATTTCATACTGTATGTCCAACCATTCACCCATTTCTGCTTTTGAAAGGGGAACATTAAGAGGTAAATCCAGGAACATTGTTAGGTAAATCCAGTTCCATGCCATCCCCTATATCAGTGGTGGCGAACCTTTGGCAGTCCAGATGTTATGGACTATAATTCCCATCAGCCCCTGCCAGCATGACCAACTGGCCATGCTGGCAGGGACTGATGGGAATTGTAGTCCATAACCTCTGGAGTGCCAAAGGTTCGCCACCAACCATTCACCCATTTCTGCTTTCGAAAGGGGAACATTAAGAGGTAAATCCAGTTCCATTGTTAGGTAAATCCAGTTCCATTGTTAGGTAAATCCAGTTCCATGCCACCCCCCTATATATACCATCCTAATTGGCCGTCATTTGCTGTGCCGGGTCCCCTCCCTGGGGGTTAGAGATTTTTCCGGGTTGCCACCAATGCTGGGTTTTCTGCTTTCTGCTGGTTTATTGTCTGTGTTTTAAATTAATTCTGTTTTAATTGCTAGTTGTGACTTTTTAATTGTTTTATCCTTGGTACACCACCCAGAGCTCTTTGGGGGTGGGCGGGCGGTATAGTAAATCAAATAATAAAATAAATAAATTATACTTCTTGGACTGTAATGCTTCCGAATGCAGGAACACAGTTGAATGCTTGAGGAGCAGTAATGGTTAAGAGCAGGTGTACTCTAGTCTGGAGGAACTGGGTTTGATTCTTTGCTCTGCCGCTTGAGCTGTGGAGGCTTATCTGGGGAATTCAGATTAGCCTGTGCACTCCCACACACGCCAGCTGGATGACCTTGGGCTAGTCACAGCTTCTTGGAGCTCTCTCAGCCCCAGCCACCTCACAGGGTGTTTGTTGTGAGGGGGGAAGGTCAAGGAATTTGTAAGCTCCTTTGAATCTCCTGGAGGAGAGAAAGGGGGGATATAAATCCAAACTCTTCTTCTTCCCTGTGTCTGGCCAATGGGGGTGGGGGGTGGGTGGTTTCGACTAGGTTTTCTCTTTGGCCTTGTTGTACCTGTTGACATGTGATGACTCCTTTTTCATCTTGGGAGAATTTGGGTTTGTTATTTCCCATAACTGCAGCCTGAACTGGTTCAGCCTAAAGCCGACTGTATGTGATACTGAGCCATTTAACACCACACTGAGCATCTCTCTTGACATAAATTTAGGAAACTTGCGGACAGATCCTTCTGCTCGTGAGCTTGATAAGACTCAAGGCGGCTTACAAACTCCTTTCCCTTCCTCTCCTCACAACAGACACCTTGTGAGGCAGGTGGGACTGAGAGAGTCCTGAGAGAACTGTGACTGGCCCACGGTCACCCAGAAGGCGTCACATGGAGGAGTGGGGAAACAAACCCAGTTCACCAGATAAGAGTCCAGCTCTCATGTGGAGGAATGGGGAAACAAACCCAGTTCACCAGATAAGAGTCCAGCTCTCATGTGGAGGAATGGGGAATCAAACCCAGTTCTCCAGTTTAGACTCCACTGCTCTTATCTACGATGCCACGCTGGGGTAGCTTTTGAGTACCTGGCCATGATCCACCATTCATTTTTGAACTACATTAGGGCCTTGTGCTCCTGAACCGTGGAGGCTTGCATGGGATAGATTAACAGCCGAGATTATTTGGTGGATGCATTTTGAAGTCCAGCTTCCTGAATAATCCCCCAGCCTCCCCTCCTACATGTTTTAGAAGCTGCATTCATTGCCCGGCCTTCCTGTGCCCCTCCAGCCCGCTAAATAGAGGCTCAAAAATAACAAAAGCTTGTTAATCAACGTCCTGAAAAAATGAAAATAATCGCAAAGGGCAAGGTGGATCACTCTTCGATCTACAGATCTTTCAAGTGAAATATCTGTAGCCTTCTCGGAGGCGTGCCACATTATAAATACGTTAAAACTGTTTTACTCTGAGGATACGTAGCATTCCTGTAAAGGTTAAATCAATAAAAATGATTTGGCCACATTCCTAAGCGTGGCTAGAACAGGTAGCCCGTTGTTTTAAGGTACCCTTGAATTTCTGGACCAGATCGCTATGGCACCGCAGAAACGGTTTGCTCAAGGCTTGCGGCTGTGCAGCCATTCTGTGTTCCTTCTACGATATCATCAGCCTGAAAATGTCACATCGAGACAACTTTGAAACGTTATCTTCAAACCTTGCATGTCGCATGTCTGCTATGTTGTATTGTGCTTGCTGTAGGTTTTGTAGAGGACTTTTAGCAACCCGAAGGATGAAGATACTTCAGTAATTGATAAGAACCAGGTATGTGAAGGACCTCGTTGAGAAGGGAAAGGGAGAGAAAGCAAAAAAGGAACCTTAATTTTTTTTTGGAGAGCAAAGAGAAGCAGTTGCTTTTTATCAGAGCCCAAATCGATTCAAATATTTTCCGTCTGTGTGACATTATAGAGCTGCCATTCAGCAGTGTACGCCCAGTACATCTTGGGAACTTTGTAAACAGCGTTTACGTTTTGATGGACTGCTTTTTGTTAACCCACACAGGTTGGGTTTTGCCTTTTTAAAAAGGAAGTCTGAAGTTTAGTAGTTGCTGTCTGGGGCTGCTGCATTGGAGCTGGCCCGTTTATTTTGTGCTTTCATCCATCACACATTCCATGGCTCAGTCATAATGGATCAGTACCTAGATTGTACTTGCTTTTAAAAACTGGTTCCTTCCTTCCCTCGCCTCTGTTTAAAATGTTCTAGATCCAGGCTCAGATGTTTTGAAAGCAAGTGTTTTGTCGGGGAAGGAGTAGGAGAATCGGTTGGAGTTTCTTTTTAGATACAAATGGAAATTGAGGGTTTAGGAGAATCATTCTCAGATGATGCAGACTTTGATAAATAATACACAGAAAGATCTGCGTGGGTTTTTTTTAACCCTTTTTTCTCCCAGAGTGGAAATAGCTGTTCTCCAGTTTTAGCAGAGAGAATATCTTGGTTTCTGTTTGCAGAATTGCCTTTAAAATTATTAGTGAATTTTATCGTTTCTATAGTTTACCAATATATATGAACACCTTGAGTTTTGTATCTGTGGAAATGGGTGTTCTAGAAGTAACCTGTTTTACATATATATGTATATATGTACAAACTTATATATGTGTAGAAGCATGATTACGGTAGAAAATCTGTTTAGCGTGTGCCATACCTGAGGAATATTGAGGCTTCTACAGTGTAATGTTTGTTGTAATGCTTATTGGCCCAGGTTCTGCAAGTAATTGGCATGAGTCTCTAAAATAAGTGATGGTTTGACAGAATCGGTCAGTTTAATTTGAAAACCATTTGCCGTTTGCTAGAATCTGAAGCTTGTTTTTTGTTTAGTATTTATCTCTTTGCTGATTAAAATGGGCGGGCCATGTTACCCATGTGAATCATTTCCCCCCCCCTTTCAGGATTACTTTAAAAAACAATAATAAAATCCCAGTCAACATACCTGTTTGTCTTGAGTGCTTCGTGTTTTTAGATGGAAAAATCTGATAAGGATCTATACACAATGTCAACGGGGTGTGTGTGGAATAACAACAGCCGCAAAAACACAGCACAACACCCTGACCTCAGAAATTGTAGGGGAGTGGTTTGGAAAGGAAGTGAAATGGAGTGAATGCCCTTTCTGCAGAAAACCCTTTAGGGAAAAAGACAGACCTTCTACTGATGTATACTGGGTTACGCTGCCTGAATAAACAGTCCATACTTTGGGGCCACGCCACTTTAAAGAAATCACTCATTGTTGCAATTAGTACATTTCTAATTTAACTTGTTTTGAAAGGACATTTGAGTTGAATTTTGGTATTGCTTTCTACAAAACAGGGAAGACACAGTATCCTTTTTGTAAATATAATTTAGTGAAGTTTTGCTTCAGGGCAGCGAGCAACTCTGATTATTTTAGGGAATAAACTCAGTTCCAGCGCAACTACCTCTATGCATTACAAAACGCTGTGTTTTGCATCGTGCATCATGAAAACTATGTTGTTTATTTCTCAACTGGTCTAAAATCCTATACTATGAATGTTTGTTCATAACACAACGAAGCAATATTGTAGTTGCTTTCAGAATTTTTATATATAATCCAAAATAATTCCTTAGTCAAAGGAAGTGCGCGTTATATAACAGTGTTTCTGTAGTGTTTTAAAGGCTCTGTTTTAGATTATTTTATTGGTATTCACTTGAATATTCACTGTCATTTCTGGCAGATATTGAAAAGCTCTCATCCCTTGAGATGGCTACTTCTAACAAGTGACAAATTTTTAAATGTTCTTCACTGATATAAATGTACTTTTCCAATCTGCATGTCAGCCATGATAAAATCTACTGAAACTACTTGGTGACTGACAGTTATTTCCATAAAGACATTTCCTTTACAGGTGAAGAAAACTTTTAAGCGTGATAAACTGACTATATTTATTATACAGTTAATGCAACATAGTTATTTGGCATTTCACATCAACTTTTTGTTTCTTTTAAGCTGCTGACATTTTTCCTTTTAAAGATTTATATACAGAATTCTCCAAAAGTGAAATGCTTGCAAATTGGCACAACCATTGTAATGACAGATAGTTTATTGAAAAAACAAATGAGACACAATTAAATATATGCACTCAGTGGTGTTCTGAAGTGTCATCTCTCTCCCTCCCCCCCCTTTTTTTCCAGAGAAATACTTTCTAGGAGTACAGAAGCCCTCAGTATGCTCGACGATGCTTTTCTGAGTTAAGATATATGACTAAGGGTCATGCAGTGAAAATCTTTTGCACAGAAGAGTATTACAACAGTTATTTATAACCTCTGTATAAAACAGTAGAAGGGATTATGATGTCAATAAAGGCAAATTAGTCATTGTAAAATAAATACAAAATATTAGTTCTGTGGCAAAATTGTCATGGTCTGGTGACACACAGGGACACATTTAAATATGCTGGTTGCACCTTATAGCTTTTCTATTTTATTGAGAGATTTCTTGAAAGGAAAGGAAAACTTCTTTGGAAGTCCTAGGGATGTATTCCTATCCCATATTTTGCTTACATGTATATCATGTTAATTTACTTGGCATATGAGCTGGAGCTGGTATTAGTGAACGTCTGCCATATATTGTAATTATTCTACTGGAGTGTCTGAATGCATTATCGGTGTGGTTTGTTGTTCTGAACTACGGCAGAGCTTGTGATCTCTGCCTTACATAAATGCAGGAAATTGGCCCATTCAAAAGAAGCAATATATTGTTATCCTTATTTGAATAATTTAGGAGAAATACTAGTGCGCACGGGTAGTTTGTGTAATGTTCTATTCCTGAAGACAATCATATTTTTACATGGTTGTTCAAAATATTTTTGAACCTATTGTATAACCTAAAAATCACTTGCATGGTGATTGTAGTCACCAACTGTATTATATTTGCAGCTCTCCATATTTCTCCTCGGCTTACTCCCGAGCAATGCATTTCACAACGAGATCTAAATCCATCAGCCAGGAAGCAGGTTCCATTGATTTCATTTGAACTTGTGTAGAAATAATGCCGCCCAGGTCTATCAAAAATATACCGCAACAAATTCCATTGCACTGAACTTCTGCCAAAACATCTTTGCCAGGTTTTTTTTAAAGATCTAACATGTTCAAAGTTAAAAGCTATTGTTAATTTAAGACTGCCAACCTTTAATGAGTCTGTCACTTGTTAAAACCACACCGTAGATGAAATAATGGTTTTCAGTCTTCACTTTAATGATGATTTTTGTAAGGAATGTAGGAAATATTGTTGAAGAACTGACAAAAATACAGGAAACCTGATATTTGAGTTTTTAAAACAGAATGATTTAAAAAAGAGGACATTGTCTTTTTGCCACAAATACTTGCTGTGCTGAGAATGTATTTTTGAGTAACATGTGCTGAAGGCTTTTGAGCTGCATATGAGCCAACATGTGACATCCTAGCAGAGTAACGGACAAGACAGTCCTAAGCAGAGGTGTACCCCTTTAAGGCTGTTGAAGTCAATAGGTAAATTGAACTCAGAAAGGTGTGGGTGTGTTCTGGATTGAGCTGTAAATTTCAGCTCTAGTTACTGCAAATTTAGATGCAAATCAAAATATTTTAGTTGCTTCTGACGGTTTTTGATTTGGAAGACTGGAGTTTATTCTTCAGTTTTAAATACAGCACTTAACGAGTCAAGGGTAGATTTTTTTTTCTTATGCTAGAAATGATTTTTTTAAAAAATTCAGTTACCTTTTTGGAATAGGTTAGTAGTCAGCACATAATTCCTACCTCTCCTACCTTTCCTCCCTCCTGTCGCCCTTTTTCCAAATCTCCAGGGCTAGTTTGTAATGAAATAGGAAGCTTATAGCTACATGTTGAAGCCTAGAGCCGTAAGCTGAATGCTGACAAGTAGAATAATATATATATTTATACGCAGGAAACAGATGCATGAATAATGGAGACCCTTTTCTCTTTTTTCTTTACTTGAAGTGCTAAACAGCTTTATTATGCAGTAACTAGAGTGCAAAAAAAGGGTATTTTACCTGATGCTCATCTCATTACTGGTGACTGTGGTCAAGCACGCCCAAGATCGCGGTATTCTGTGGATTTACGTGTGCCTAACTCTAACCAGGATTAGAAAGTCGATTTTTGAAAGCAAATGTCATTAAAAAACAAAAAGGACCGAGTGGATGTAAAATCTGAACCTACTCTGCTGAGTGGCTTCAGATTCACACACACCATAGAAACAGAAATTTGGGGCTCCAGACCTTCACGCACAGTGCTGTCTAAGGATCGCTGCACGGTAACAGTCAACGGGCTAAGGGGAGCATCGTTCTGCTTAGGATTGTGCTGATAGATGAGTTTCCTTACTTTCAGGAGGTTTGAGACAACTTTTTGGCGAAGGCGCATCCTTTTATTAATGGTATAACAGTGGCTGCCTTGTTGACATAGAAGAAAGTCTCTCGCGTTCTAGGAATGCCTGCTGTCAAATGGCAATGAAAATTTAAACGTGATACAAGATTCTTGTGCAGGAAGTGCCTTTTCTCGTTTGTGCTTTGTCTGTAAACCCATTTGCTCAAAAGTAAACCCCTCGTTCTCAGAACCTCCTAAGCAAGAGCATATAATTTTGAGCGTAAATCAAGTGTGCGTGTCTGTTTCTCCTGAGGAAAACCTGGAAAGCAAGCTTAAAATATAAGCAGCACACTACGAGTCTATGTGTTTGGGGTGTGTGTGTTCTTCTTAAACAGCTCTGGGAAATATCGGTTCTTATAGAATTCTGAGCGGCGAGTTTAAAACACAACAAGGTTTCACCATCCTAACTTTGCTGTTCCCTTGAACCTCCTCGGCTTCTAGGTTTTATTCTCTAGGGCATACTAAATGGGGCAGTTTATTGTAATGCTTTATTAATGATGTGTATTTAATGAGTTTTCTGAACCCGTTCCATCACCTGAAAGACTCAGAGTTTGATTTTACTGGATACCTGTAGCAGGCCTATTATTTGTGCGTTTCCACCTCCTGTTGTTTGACAGAGTCGCCTGAAAACGGTATAGACTGTTAGGAGTTTAGTGCTTGTGAAGGAGGAACCTGCCCGCACAATTTTCTGGGATTCCTGTTGTTGGCTTTCTTTGGTCGCTGTCTGATGGGTAAAATGTTGGCCATCTGGACACATGAAAGCGTTAAGAGTAACTTGTCTGATTAGTTTATAAGAGTTGCAGCCATGTGATTTTGAAATGGAATTGGCCTTTGTGTGTGTGTGTGTGTGTGTGTGTGTGTGTGTATGTGTGTGTTTAAACTTAAAGCCAGTCCCTCTGGAGAAACAAAATTAGGCGTCCTATTAAATGCATTTAAAAGCCATTATTAGACCACCTCTGAAGAAATCACTGAATGTGTGGGATATTCAGTGTTGCCCCTCTGTGTTTAGCTGGAGTAACAAAGTCTTTTCAGTATTTCTGATTGGCTGTTTAATACAGCCTACCAGGTTTGATGCTTATCTGTTTTATAAAGGAATTTGAGGTGTTACCCCCTATTTTACTTCACCTTCAAGTATGCACCGGTGAATCATTAATCATAGGAAATGCAAAAATAAATAATATAGTTCCCTTGGACTTTTCATGTGAATACGTACCTTTTCCCTTTTTTTGTATATACAGTTGAGGTATTTTGGTAACCCCTAACCTTTTACTTCAACAAGGAGGTACAGTATAAAAATATTACCACAGTCTTCATATGAGCAGCTTTCTCTAAGAAAACTCATAGATGAATATTTATTGGAAAAAAAGCAAAAGTTTCAATGCAGGCTGACTTAGCTCAGGCCTCGTTTCTGTATTTTTCAGACCACCAGTGTATAAAATTAAAAGCACATGGATTTTTGAATCACTAGAAAAGGTTTGTAATTGATTAGCACTGTATGAAAGTATTGAAGTCGAGTAAGTTTTGATTTGTGAATGGTTCTATTCAATAAAGATTAATCCTGTATGCCTGATAAAATCTTTACGTTGCCTATGAATTAGGGGTGCTCTCTCTCTCTCTCTCTCTCTCTCTCTCTCTCTCTCTCTCTCTCTCTCTCTGCAAGTTACTCATTTGTCTAACTGTCAAATATTTTTGAGTTCTTTGAACTAACTGTGACATTACTCTTTTTAGGGAAATTTAAATCAGATTGGGGAGGATTTGAGCAATAAAGGGAATGTCAGTGCCTAATGCCTAAGGAAATAATTACACAAATCGTTTTTTCCCTAAAAATTGTATTTCCAGAGTTCACAAGTATTTTGTATTTTATGCTTTTCACACTGTTGCAAAAAGGCATAGCCATGTCTTCTAATTTGAAGCATCCTATGCAGTCCCCGCTCTTGTTTTCTCTTCCATCCCACCTTTGGTGTTGGTACATCTGATTCCTTTAGAATTATTAATTACCGAGGTACCGAGGTACCGAGATCTAGAGTTTGAAATGATTTCTTGTTAGGATCCATAAGCATTGGGAATTTCAAGTTTATTTTCTCGCATGACTGAATTTTTTTTTCAATTTCTCAAAATGCAAACACCCCCCCCCCGCCCCCCAAATTATGGCAACATACTTCTGATTGATAGGAATACTGTGAACTCAATAATGTGGATTATAATCACTGGGTAGCTCATATAGGCTTATATGTTTCAGAATGTTTAAAGCATGTTGAGGGCATCACTGTAGGACATTTTAAAAATAAACGGGGGTCTTATTTAAGTATAGTCTTCAAGAATTTTGAGATTGAGGTGACCTAACCTTTCACGTCATATTTTCAGCTGTTTCTGTAAAACTAGTGAAGGATTGAACAATGTGATCATGGAAGAAAGATACGTTCTTGGCCTACGCTGGAAGATTGCGCTCTCAGTTTTCCAATGAATGAACGAACAAACCCATTCACAATCTCTGCAAGTGCAGAATGTGGTTTTTGGTAAATTCCAAACCTCTTCCCCCGAACACAGAAGGATATTCCTTTAAGATTGCATGAAAATTCCATCAGATGAGAATGGAGCTTTATCAGATGTTTCCTTGCTGACCACCAATGTCAGCCTTAAAGAGTTAGTCGTTGGTTTTGATGGCTGATGGCAAAACTTTTAACTGATTATAAAGGCTGTAGTAGTGTAGAATTACGCACTAGGAGCCTAAACGTGGGACCATATGACAATGCAAAATGATAGTGTCCATGCGAACCAGACCACTTCATTAACAAGTATTAGTGGTTCAAAAAACCCCCAACAACTGAGGAATGCATAACTTCAGAACGTGCCTATATCGCTCAATTAGAAGCTGCCATAGAATAGAAACGAGCAAATTTAATTAGTCTTAAGTATTACCACCACCAAAATTACCAACAGGAATCAACAACTCTCGGCCGAAAAATTCGTGATCGCTTGTCACTTGGCTTTGCCTTATTTGAGTGGGAATTTGGAAGGATGCTTTAGTCATGTCCCAAGACCTTTCAGGCAGCTAAAAGAATGACCCAAAGCGGATGAATTCGGCAGTCAGCGCTGCCTGTTATGATAACGTTAGCCAGCGATATTTCTTCTAATCTCTCTTTTGGAAGTAAAAGCAAAAAGAAAGTCCCTATACATGTAAACTGTATTTCCTGTTGTAAACACCCGGATAATGTGGTCTGGCAAACCTTGTGCTACCCTTCATTAAAACAGCATTTTGGGTAGAAAAAAATATTACCTGTCATTTTTTAAAAAACATTTTTGGGTGCTCATATTTTACCCGGCTGCTTAATTACGGGGAAACTAATGGTGACTAACATGCAAGAGGTTCAGTTTTGGGAAACTTCTCAGATGTCTTTTGTATGCCAGAAATTAAATAGGGTCCTTCCGAAGGCACAAGTCTTGTATCCAGAGATTCGCAGTGGCTTCATGTGCTTCAATAAGAGCCAGTGAAAATGTGTGAAGTAGGAGGGGTTAAAGGGAATTCCAGCCATCAGCTAGATACAATACATGCCTAATGTAGGTGCATGAACTGAAAGCATTTTGAGCATCAATCAGATTTTTTTTTTCTTCCAAGAGGAAGAAAATCCATTCGCTTGCATCCCCAGCATAGTTTTGAAGCGTGATGGACAGCATTAAGAAAATATTGTAAGTGCTTGGATCCCCCCCCCCTCCGCCTTTCGTGTGATGTTTTTTATCAATCCTTCTGATTCTTTTTAACATCTGTAACATTTCAGTAGAAAACTCTCCCTCTCCATCTCCCTCTCTCTCTCTTTCTCTCTACTTCTGGTTAAAAGCCTTCGAACAGCTTCTGGATTTAGAGACAGCCTGTCACATCTTTTGAAAGAAATCTCAACTGCATTGAAAACGCCATGGAAGTTACTGAAGCCATTCCAGCGCATTATGTATTATTAAAGACAAAAAACAAAAATTGGCAACATTTTATTTCATGTGGCATTCATGTATGTGCTGACATAATTTCAAAAATAGGGACGATCAAAGTGCTGGTTTTCAGCTTTTGAGCTCTCTTTCAAATAGGTGGAGTATATTTGCAGAGTTAACTTGCTCTCTCCTGATGATATTTCTAAGATTTCTACTTTTGCAGGTACGTTGCGCAGAGCTTCTTTAAACATGTTACTGCAGTTTTAGAATCCTGTTAATCTAGATGTTTGCTCTGTTTTGCTTGATCTTCCTAGTTTTGATGCCAGCGGCTTCATTGAATTGAATGTATGTTTCTTTAGAACAGCATAGTCTCATTTTTATCACTTTCTGTGCATTGTCTAGGCAGTTTCTTTTCATGGGAAGAGCAGGATAAAACTGACAGGGTATTGGTTTTGTATAAAATTGGGCAAAGGCTGATTCTAAGCACACAGTTAGAAGCAAGTTCCTTTTGAAAGTCATGGAGTTTGCTTTTATTTTAAGCTGCTAGGGTTTGAATGCCAGTTTGCATGTGGGTGTGAGAATGAAAATTTGCATAGTGTTAACTGTTCTCTTATTAATTTCCATCACTTATCAGGGATTATATAAATCAGTCCCATTTGCCTTCTGTAGTTATTTGTCTGTTTTAGTGATGTTTGAAACGGCTGGCCTCCCATATCCAGGTATGTTATATGATGTGCTCACTACAATGGCCAGCGTAGTCAATTCTGCTGCATTTTACAACTGTGCTCTTTGCACATGCCCGTATAACTGCCTTAGAATCACCGACAGGAAAGGTGCGCACACTGGCGGGGACAGTGAAATTATTTCTCTCCCCTCCAAAAAAACCTTCCAACACAGCTTTCCGATTCAACGTTTGCTACTTCATGATAACTTTTATTTCCCAACTAGATTCCAATATCTTCTCCCCCCCCCCCCCCCCGGTCCCCTCCCCGACTTTTAAAAAGAGGGAGGCGTAAATGACAAGCATGTGGTGACAATCCGTGATATTGCAAAGTTTTTGGAAAGACAAGCACTTACCCCAGAAGAAGTTTTGCTGGCAAGGGGTCACCGAGCTGAAGAGACTGTTGGATGCCATAACTCCCTCCTCTGCCGTCACACACCCTGCCTGTCTTCTGGTGCAAGGACTGCTTGGAGCCTTATACTGAAATCACAAACCATAGCCAAGCTTTGTTTTAGTTTTGCAACATGCCCGGAATGCACAGCTTCTCTCTCTGTAGCACATGCATGCATATATTCCTCCTTCAGTCAGAAAGCCTGGAAGTGCCGGCAACATACAAAAAAGCAAGGAAACAAAATAAAGAAGAAGACAAGCCAATATTTGAAGGACTGACTATTACTGAACAGACTGTGGTTGGAGAACACTTACTGACTTGGTTGGTCTCAGTGGCTGCTGGTGACCTGTGGAGATTAACCATTTAAAAACCAGAGGCTCCTCGCTGCGTCCTTTTGGAGAAAGTTTGCACCGCACTTGTGGTTCTGTGGTTGTTTGTGAGGCGAATGAAACATTCACACAATTCAAAAAAGCAAAAGCTTTTTAAAACTCCTTTTTTTTGCAAGCACTGTTACTGGAGAGGCAGAATCATGTGGTTTGTGACATCATAGTAGTCAAACTAAAGTGGGACTGCCCAGCAGTGGGGCTTTTCCTTTGCTCTCTTCTCCAACCCCCCCTTTCTAACGTCTGACAAAAGGCCCGTGGTTATGAGGCCTTTCCTGGCATCCAGAAGGCAAGGAGCTTTTTAATTTTTGTGAGTCATGAGGATTTGGAGAGAGTGCAAAATGCTCAAATGGCCCGAACTCCTGTGCAGTTCAAGCATATGGACAGCAGAACTTCATTTGTTCTCTCTGTTTCCCTGCCTCTCTCCCCCCACCCCTCTTTTCGACTTCCTTATTGTGTCTGTGGAGAAGTATACTAGAATTGGCACAAATGTCTGTGTGAAATTCTGAACAACAGTGATGATTTACAATAATTTACATCTTTGGATTGTATCACGGTCCCAGGGTCTGCTTCCTATTTGCCGGGTAGCTGGCTTCCTTCTGTTTTGCTTTTTCGTCTTGTCTTCCTCTGCTTGTGAATCTGTAACTCATTGTAAGAAACTTTACCTTTCCTCAAGTTCTGGTAGCAGACTGCTTGCTGGGGCTGCGTGTTTGGGGCTGTAATTGGCTGTCACAGAAGTGTTAGTCTGGGGATTCCTTTGCAAACCTTAAATCATGTCTGTCTAGGTTACTTGTTCTCAAGGCAAGCCGGCAGCTTTACGTAATGAACATTAAGTGCAATTATACGTCAGCCTTGCCTGCCCCATACAGAACCTGTCGTCTGCATATTGTGACTTATGCATTTTAAAATGGAGACAGCAAGGATGCAGTATATGGGATATTTGATAGCGGTTGCAATAGTTCATGTGAAACGGCGATGCATTTAATCCATCAGTGTGGGGGAGAATGGTGCTTGCTTGATTTTTCCAAAGGGAATTTTCTGTAAACAGATTGGAGCAGTCAATGGGAACGCTTGCTTTGAAAGTGAAGCGCAGATACGATACATATGCCACGTTCGGGCCTTTTCACGGCCTGTAAATCTATACAACATTTTAGAATGGGTTGCGATACCCATCGTTGAAAAGATGGGAAAGAGTTGAAAAGAAGGCCGTAGCTTGTCTATAATTTGGGTTCCAAAGGATATTTTAAAGTGCTCTACAAAATAAAAGACTAATGTACGCATTCACTGTGTGCTGATGTTCCAGAATATCTTATTTTGTACTCAGGAAAAAAATGAGAAAACTCTATGATCCCTGGCCATTCAGATGCTTGTGCATAAATGTGTGGGTATGTCGGGGCATCTGCACCTTCTCAGAATCGTCATGGGGTGATGGTATTTTATAGCTGCAGTGGGGCGATGCAGCAAGATTCCAGCACCTCAATATTTCTACCTCTCTTTTTTGAGACTTTTGGTGTTGCCTTTCTCTTTTATTTGCCCCCAAATGGGAAGAGTAGATGGAAACAGCAGGCGTGTCTTGCCCGATGATGTATGTGGAATTTTGAATAACTTGGGGGTTGGGATAATGGCTGAGCTTCCAGGAGAAAGCAAAACGGTTGAAGGGAAAGGGGCATAATGTTAAACAAATGATATTTACAATCTCTCCCTCCACATCTCTTTACAAATCCCTGTTCTCTGCCTTTAGAATAAGCTGAGCTGCCTTGAACCATTTCTGTGAGTATGCTTGTGTATTTCCTTCTTCACCTCTTAAGATGACTGGTACGCTCAAAGAATCCCCTCCGAGGATTTTATTCGTTTTGTATACCGCCCTCCCCTAAGGGCTCATGCAAATGACATAATCAGAAGAAACAAACAGTTGTTAGTTGCACTACCCTGGATGTGGTTCAGATTTTTACAGCTTGATCCTACACGTGATAACTCAGAAATACCCCCCAGTGACACTTATTCCCAAACTAGTGTGTCTGACAGCCCGAATAAACGTTTTATTTGCGAGCATCCGTTTATCTGCATTCATACTTCTTGATCAAAAACTCTAACAGGGAAACTCATGCTTCTTTTAATGTTGTGAGGGAAATGCTGAATATGTTTTGTTACATTAAGTCCAGTCTTAATAGATGAAAAGTTGTTGCTTTTTTATTTATTTATTTTATTTATTTTTCAGTCTTATAGACCGCCCAACCCCCGAAGGGCTCAAGCTTTACCTTGATTTCTTTTCGACTTGCTTAGTTTTCATGGCAACTAGTTTTATAACTTTAAATAGCTTGCTTAATATGAATCTAAATTCTGCACAATACCATCATTTATATAGGATTAATGCTTTTCTTGATGCTTTCTTTTATGTATTTCAGCTAATGTCATGGCTTTGAAAGTCTACTGGGTTATTTTCCTTAGTGGTGATAATTCCATTTTAAATCGGCTTGCCTGAGGTTTTTTGCTCGGAGGGGAGAGGTGTATTTGAATGTTGAAAATGAATCTTCTGGCTAGAATAAAATGTTTTTTTAAAAATTAAATACACTTTCCCCCTTTACTGTTGACAGTTATGTGTAGGTATTGAATCTGTTACAATTGTAATCACATCAATAGCTACAAGAGTGAATATGATGGGGGAAATTTGAGAAGTCTTACATTCAGAAAAATGTCAGTGGTGCTACACTGCTTATACCCCTACATCATTATCCTATGTGAAGATTGTGAGCGCTTATGCTACAGAAGAGGTCTTAAAAATTGACCCTGCAGAAATTTAGATTTTCTTTATTAACAGCCAAAGAGAGGTCTTCATATCCTCAAAGGAAAAAAAATCACTTCTGTTACTTATTTGTCAAACTTGAAGAACATTTGAAATGCTACATCAATACAGAGGTGTGGCATCTTTGACTATACTTTATGTATGTTTCATTGAGAAAAACTGCCTTTTGTTTGCTTCTGTTTACTTTTGTGTAAAGCTTATATGCTATGAAAAGTTTTGACTACACTTTATGCATGTTTCATTGAGAACACTGACTTCTGTTTACTTCTGTATACTTTTGTGTAAAGCTTATATGCTATAAAAAAGATTACTTTTGATGTTTAGGAAAATAGTTGTTACATTATCATGAGTAAAGATTTTCTTAAAGTTGATCCATCCAGTTTTTGTCCTATTGGGTAGGAATGTCCTGAGTGCAAATTCTTATTATACTATACACCTGAGCAAGCAAAAGAGACAGAAGCCCATTTAATTTTTAAATTTTACTGTGTAAAAAAAGTTAAAACTTTAGGTAGAGGAGCTATGGATATTAATTTATTTCAAAACCATGTTTTGTTTTAAGCTGTTTATTATCTAAATGATAATTATAATGATTTCAGAACATAACAATAAACAGTGGTTGTTGCTCTCCAGAATTTTCTGAACCTGTCCAGTAGCATCCATTGCAATCACAGGGACTTGTTTAGAAGTATTTTTTAATCTGCCTGATAGTAAGTTATGAGCCTTCTTAATTGGATTAATCACAAGGTCTATGAACGTGGAGAAAACTTTGGACCTAATATCTGGAATAGTGGTGGCATTTGACCAGTCTGGGTGGGAGAAGTTCCTCTACTGCACATCACAAGCAAAGGTACTGTGATGAGACTTAACCCATTCTGGACTTGCTGTTATATCTGTAAACCTGTCGGTATTTTTGTCACTTTCCTTCTGAGTTGACCCCCCAAGCCCCCTGCCCCAACATTTGTTTAGAAATTCTACAAGCTGCACTTTTTCCACGGTGCCCAAACATTTATGTTTTTTCACTTTAAGCAGCATATACATTCTGAATGGCACATTTTAGAAAGTTTATTTGTACTGAAGAAGTTTATTTTTATAACAGCTGTAAACGTTCTGTTGGCTACTCGAAGAATGTCTTGTGTTAATAATGTTCAGATTCTATTTCCAGTTTTGCCACAACAAATGATGTGGCCGGCCGTAGTGTGATTACAGGATAGCTCCTGAGCCTTTTCACCAGCTCCCCGGACTTTGCTGTTTTAGTTCTGGCTCCAACAGTGTCAAATTTTGCGTTATTTTTAACTGCGCTTAAACCCCCCTTGTCATGGCTTTGGTGTTCCACAGATTACCCTTATACCATTCTTTTCAGTATTGCTGAACTCTCAGCAGGAGATACATTTTATCTTATAATTGTCTCCCCAAATGTAGTTAGCATAATACCTCGACATACGTTGTATAATTGTAGCATTTCAGCATTTTGCATCAACGTGTCTCTGCCTAGACTTGAACTTCCAATTTGAAATAGATTAGATTTCACCAGTGGTGTTAGCCAGTTAAAGAGAGAGAGAGAGAGAGAGAGAGAGAGAGAGAGAGAGAGAGAGAGAGCACCTTCTTTTGGCCAAATTGCCAATCAACTAATTGGAGTATTTTGCTACAACTACACGCCTAGATCAACAATGACATGAGAGCTTTTGTATTTTTGTAACATTGTTGATTAAGTCTGAAGGTACTATATTTTGGCAAAAGTAAGGTAATTTTTCTGTGGTGCCTGTATTTCTTTTAGATTCTCCCTTCTTTTCCTTTTCTTTCTTTTTTCCTATCAAGTCACATCTGACTTACGGTGGGGTTTTCAAGGCAGGAGACATTCAGGGGTGATTTACCATTGCCTGCCTCCCATCACAACCTTGGTCTTCCTTGGAGGTCTCCCATCCAAATGCTGACCAGAGCTGACCCTGCTTAGCTTCTGAGATCCGACGATGAGATCGAGCTAGTCTGGACCGACTCATCCATCTGTACAAATCTATACATTTCCCCTGTAGTTACTAAATACATGGCTAGTTTTACTTTGATCCCCACCCCCCCACCCCACCCTCCATCAACACCATCTTTCAGGGAATTCAGTATTAATTATTTAAATTTATATACCGCCCTCCCCCGGAGGGGTCAGGGCGGTGAACAACAAGCATAAATAGAGCACAATAAAATCAAGACTAAAATAAGTTAAATATTAATTAATTTGGCTCTATATAAAATAAACCCCACCCCATTAAAACGCAGCACATTAAATCAGCATAACAGATGGCACCTACAATCAAATCTCCTAAAAAGAGAGGGGGGACGGGACGGCAGGATCCACTGATGTTATAAAGGATCTACTGGTGTTATAAAAGGAGTTACATTGAATCTGCTCACTTTACCCTCTCAACAACTCTGTGAGACAAATTTGACTGAGGAGCCTAGTGTTTTGTGACCCAGAAATGATATAAACCCATGAATCCTGGCTTGTGCGTATCCCTCTTCCAGCATCTCTGCAATGGCTTTCCCATAACACCCCCCTCATCTCTTTGGTGTTCAAAGAACTTGAGAGACCTCATAAAAGTTCAACGGTTTGTCCAAGCTGGAGGAAGTTGCTGAGCAGAGTGGTTGGATTCACACAGCTATGCTTCCTTGCTCTCCCAAGTGCTAGGTTACGTACTGTCTTTTTACAAACAAAGAAGCTTTTGAATTGAGACAAGAGGAGAACTCAAAGTCTTGGAGCCTGTGTCACTTGATGAGGTTTTGAGAATGGTGAGTGGTGCTATCACAAAATGGCTGCCATGGGATGGAGGGACCATTCGGAAGATGCTAGAAGCTTGCCAGGCAAGCTTGCTCCCACTAGGGAGGCTGCTGTTTCTGAAGTATGATCCCTCATAAAGGTGATTTTTGGGTTCTTCTATCTGCTCCGTTGAGGTTAAAGTAAAGGTTCTTTGCTCTGGGTTTTGTCAAAGAAGTCAGTGGGATCACTGGCGGGGAGGTTCTTCCTTCTCCTTTTGTTGAAATGCACGGCTCCCAAAGCGTCGCCAGCCAAGCGTGGGAAATGATTTCCTCTTTAAGCTGAGAGGCTGAGAAAACTTCCACCATCTCTTTCCCTTCCTACTAGGAATATGGTTGGAAGAGAGCTGACATAAGCACTTGAGCCCTCTGAACACAGTCCACAAGAACCTTTACGGCTGTGGCCCCTGCCTGGTGGAATGCTCTACCTCCAGCTGTCCGGGCCCTGTAAGACGGAGCTATTCCACCGGGCTTTTGGAGGAGCCGCCCGTGGTTCTATTGCCCCCCATTGAAATCGGAACTAAGCTGCCTTTTCCATCTTGGTAGGGCCCTGATTCCATCCTGGGCCCTGCCTCTCCTCCCTTCTCCTTTGGCCTTTAGACTGGGCGCCTGTGTGTGTGTTTTTACACAACCTTTGTTGTTTAACCTGTATTTATTGTTTTAATTGGTGCTGAATTTGAATGAGTTAGATTTTATGTTAAATTGATTTACTGTTCTGGTAACAGTCATGTTGTGAGCCGCCTCGAGCCCTTCGGGGATGAGGCGGCCTATAAATTTAATAAGTAAGAAAGAAAGAAAGAAAGAAAGAAAGAAAGAAAGAAAGAAAGAAAGAAAGAAAGAAAGAAAGAAAGAAAAGAGAGCAGAGGTCTGGAGGGAGCCTTCAGGTTGTTTTTTGATACTAGGCTGAGGCTGGGAACTCTGCGAACTGCCTTCTGAGAATTGTTCCCCCAGTCAGAACAAGCGAGGCTTGGAGGAAATCTCCTATCTGTGCCATTTTGTCAGTCTTGGCTGGGGCATAAACAAAGCATTTCCCGTCACACCAAATCCTGAAGCAGTGAAACCTACTGGAAGAGGAGTGCGGAACGCCAACCCCTTGCTGTACGGAACCCCAACCGTACTTCATACAGACACTTGTCATTTCCTGTTCACCTGAGATTTTCTTCAGGTAAGCAGTGGATGTTCTCCAACTGGGTCCCAAACTATTGAAGGGTGGAGTGGGGGGAAAGTATATCCAGTTTTAGGCTCATTCTCTGAATGGCTGAAAAGCTGGGGCCAAATGGCAAGTTACGTGGAAGATTCTTGGTCTGGGGGAAGGGGTTAACTCTTGTCTCCCTCAGTGTTTCCTGCCTCAATCAGTATAGGGAAGATGCCTACAACCTGGAATTTGCCTGTGGGCTGGGAGCCAGAAGATGTGCATTGCAAGCAAGGATGTAGGTAAGGGGTGGGTGGGGGGGTCTCTCGGGCTCATTACATGTCTGACTTGCTTGAAACAATGCATGGAATGAAACAGCCGGATAGCCCTCAGTCGCTGAACTCGCCCTGTAAAAAATCTACACCTACGTCACTGATTGCAAGTTTTTCTCTTCTTTGACTTAGTTCCCTACCTGTACAATGGGCACGTGAATGATCCACCTCTAAGAAACCACCTTGCTCTAAGAACGAATAGGATTATGACGATTGTAATGTAGGGTGGATATAGTAGTCAAGTATCTCAGTTGTGCTACCACCCATCAATTTTTCTGTGCTGCTATCTTTCAGAATTCGTGGTGCATATTAATGTATCACGTTAGGTAAATATCGCCGTCCTTCAGGCAGTCAGGCCAAACCATTATCTTTCCTTGTTTTATCCCACTGTTTTCCTTTCTAGAGGGGAAAAAAACAACATTAACTATGTGCAAAATATGGGAAACTTGTCTCGTATAACAGCCGAGGATGTGGCTAGGTTAAAGCAGGAAACTGCTACCCACAATGCAATGTTACATACACTACCACTTAATAAAATTTATTTCAAACATGCTACTGACAAAACCAAAGAAAAATAATATCCAAACTATGCTAGTTAGTACTCTAAATATATCTAGGGAAAAGTGAAAGTAATCTCTCCAGAGCCCTTTTGCTGGGTAGATAGACTACTGCCAGTAATTAAAGCACAGAAGCTCTCAGTAGCTGGCAGTCTGAACTATTTTTAGATAATATTCACATCCCTAGAAAATTTTTGCCCTCTTTACAGAAGCTCAACAGCTCTTTTATACACATAATTCAAATACCTAATTTGGTGAGTGGAGAAATGGTCGTATGAGCAGCATGAATCTTTGAACGGCTGCATGCATTTACGTTTTATTGTTGAAGTATTTGGGGTTTTTATGTCCTTTTGTCATATGAAAACTATTCCCTTTCAGCTACAACGAGTTCTGGGAATCCCTCTTTTAAAAATCCCATAACATACCCCTCTGAAACCCCTGCCAGCCTATCCCGGGGATTCCTTTCACTCTTGGATGGATCAGAATAAGGCAACGGACGCTATATTCGCGTAGTGAAATGGACGCCTCTCAAAACGCTTATTTGCCCCAGTGCGATTTCTGTGATTATAAGCGTGCCACTATTCAGAGAGACTACTTTTAGAAATGGCCATTTCGCTGTGTGGAGAGAGAGAGAGAGAGAGAGATATTTTTCCCCGAGGCACACGTTTTAAGGGTGATTCCCTTATGGAAGGATTTTGCAGTGTTTCCTCCATAGTCAGGCAAACCTTATCAATAACAGCTGCTGCAGCGCTGTGGATCCTCTCCACGGACTCATGGTGGTCTGCCGAACAACGTTCTTCAACTTTGACAGGTGAGACAGAAGCTCTCCAGTGCCCCTACTTTGGATGACTCTAGCTGTGGTTGGAGAAAGTGCATCTTGCCAAAATACATGGGTAGGACCACACACAGCCTTTAAAATAGTCGTCGTAAGGCTTATTTTTAGGCAATATGTGTCTTGACAGTTTCGTAGCATATGCCAGTTTCTCTGCCTCTTGTAGGGCTTTCATTTATTTTAGTAATTGCAATTACAGATTTCAATCTGTGATTCTAAAGCTATATCACAGCGCTCGCACTGGGGAGAAATGCAGGCTAATCCTTTTAAAGCTCAATTGAGATTCAAGTTGAAATGTTATAGTTGAATGCACACACGATCCACAGTTTTATGTCAGGGCTCTAATATCCAAAACCCTTATTTTCAGAGGTATTGTTAAGCAGTAAACATTCGCTCCTGTTCACATTTATGCTTGTTCCACTTGCTATATAGATTCACTATATATATATTTCACCAGGATTAATTGTGTTTTAAAATGTTCTAATGGCAAACAATGAAGTGTCATATGGTACTGTTTTTGACTTGTATCTACAGGGCACTGTTTATTTTAAATGTCTTCAATATGTGGAGTATATTTTGAATCTTGACAGACCAGTTGTACTTCACCTAGTAGATATTTTGGCAGACACCAAGAACAGATTTTTAAGCATACTTTTTAAATCCTCCAGAGAACTTTAGTGCAGTTTTGAGAAGTTATATTATAAGCTCGTTGGTATAGAGGGGATCTAGCAACTGTGAATATGCCACTGAACACATTTTTGTCCTTTTTCTCATAGTCCCCAAATCATGATATCTGAATAATCTGTAAGTAGTGGTTGTTTTTCAGTGAAATGTGATTAATTTGGTTCAACAATGTGTAATTGTGCTGTGGCATTTGGCAAGGATGCAGTGCGTAGAGCTTAATGCTAAATTCATAAAATTCATAAAAAAGGAAAGATAGGTTCGTGGGAAGCTTTGATATTATTTTGACAATTGTCATTCCTTTTTGGAAGTTTGTCACATCAGTATGAGACACACCTTTACACCAATAGCTTTAGGTAGTGAGCAGAGTTAGTCTGTACTAGAAGAGCAAGATTCAAGTCTAATAACACTTCAAAAACTGGTAAGATTTCCAGGATATGAGCTTTTGAGACTCAAAGCTCCCTTTATCAGATATCAGGTAATCAAGGGGAGCTGTGACTCTCCAAACTTTATATCTTGGAATTTTTGTTGATCTTTAAGGTGCTGCCAAACTTGAACTTTGCTCTTTTTCAAATGGAAGTTGGAACCTTCCAGAAACGTCTTGGGAATCTCATGGTTCCTCATCCTTTTAAAAAAGCCTATACAAGCGGAGCAGGCTGGGCTGTACTTTTGCCATAAAAAATATGCCTTGAAGAGAAGAGCAGATTATTTTCCACTCTGTTCTTTGATTTTGCAGTAGGATGATGCCCATCTACCCTTCAACTTGCAAGTAAAACTCCTTTGACCAGAGACGTAGGGAGGGGAAATGGCGCCTGGGCCAAAACTTGCTCCGGGTGCCCTCCCCATGCCCCACTTATCTTAGGTGGTGGTGGTGGTCCTAGACAGCCTGCAGTGCTGGGTCTGGTGGGGCAGGGGGAGGCAAGGCGAGGGGGGCCCTGTGGCGGACCCGCCAGGCTGCGTCTTGAGCCAGTGGAGGCTCCACCAGCTAAAGGAGTGGGTCTGAGGCACTCTGTGGTTGGCCCCACCGGGCCACTCCTTGAGCGTCAGAGGCTCCATCAGCTGAAGGAGCGGCCTGGTGGGGCGGAGCTGAGGGCCGAGGGGTGCCCTGTGGTGGCCCCACCAGGTTGCTCCTTGAGCCAGTGGAGGCTCCCCTGGCTGAAGTAGCAGCCTGGTGGGGTGGAGCCAAGGGGGGAAGGAGGAGGGGTGTGGGGACGATTTTCTGCCTCCCATGTGAGTGAATGGGTACCCACCAGGGGCAAAAGTCCCCATATGTCCCTGTGGAAGCTCCACCTCTGCCCTTAACACATCATGTTTAACAGAACAAGCAGTTGGAAGGTGCTGATCATGTTGAAGATACTAATCTCTGGCCGATCTTGCACAGGGCATCTGCTGCGTGATGGGGGCAAATGTGCATCGCCACAAGATTTCTTGTATGCCTGTGTTTTCTGAAGCCCCACTTTCACTTTCTAGAATCTCTGCGGCAAGCGAGACCACTTCTAGCACAGATTTAATTTTGCTTCTTAGCCAGAGCTGGCAGATTTGCCAGTTAGCACAGCTTTGCCTCGGGCGTCTTCCCTCCGCCCACAGTCAGCCTGCCTAGTCTCCTCCCCTCACTCCCTCGTGCTGCTTTAGAAGAAGAAGAAGGAGGAGAGTTTGGATTAATATCCCCCCTTTCTCTCCTGCAGGAGACTCAAAGGGGCTGACAATCTCCTTGCCCTTCCCCCCTCACAACAAACACCCTGTGAGGTGGGTGGGGCTGAGAGAGCTCCGAGAAGCTGTGACTAGCCCAAGGTCACCCAGCTGGCGTGTGTGGGAGTGCACAGGCTAATCTGAATTCCCCAGATAAGCCTCCACAGCTCAGGCGGCAGAGCTGGGAATCAAACCCGGTTCCTCCAGATTAGATACACGAGCTCTTAACCTCCTACGCCACATGCTTCCCTCTCGCCCTCCTCCCTGTTTCCGACTCCTTCTGTAAATGCTTGTATCAATACATTGATATAGTAATAACAAAGAGTTGGCTTTTGCAAAGGAACAGCACAGCACAAGCAAGGTTTCTTTCTGGCTCCACCCCACCTCCCCTATTCTGCTCTTCCCGATGATTGGGAGGGCATTTTTAAAACTTTCTTTCAGACAAAGTTCTATTTTAAAAGCAAGCCTTTTTCTTTCAGCAGTGAGTGCGTGAGTGAGTGTGAGTGTGTGTGTGTGTTTATAGGGGAAGAGAAGGAAAGAGAATATCAGTGAGCTCTGTGCCTTTAAGGCTGTTGGGCAGAGTTGAGAAGCGGCAAAAGAATAGCCAATTGAGACTTCAGCAAGCAGTTGCAGGGCAAGCACTGGGCTGCCTCCTTGTGTGTAAACAGAGAAATGCGAGGAGAGTGCAAGCCCACTGCTCAGAGAAGAGTGATAAGAACATCAGAACGAGCCTGCTGGATCAGACCAGAGTCCATCTAGTCCAGCACTCTGCTACTTGCAGTGGCCCACCAGGTGCCTTTGGGAGCTCACATGCAGGAGGTGAAAGCAATGGCCTTCTGCTGCGGCTGCTGCTGCTGAGCACCTGGTCTGCTAAGGCATTTGCAATCTGAGTTCAAGGAGAATCAAGATTGGTAGCCATAGATTGACTTCTCCTCCATAAATCTGTCCAAGCCCCTTTTAAAGCTATCCAGGTTAGTGGCCATCACCACCTCCTGTGGCAGCATATTCCAAACACCAATCACACGTTGTGTGAAGTGTTTCCCTTTATTAGTCCTAATTCTTTCCCCCAGCATTTTCAATATATGCCTCCTGGTTTTAGCATTGTGAGAAAGAGAGAAAAATTTCTCTCTGTTAACATTTTCTATCCCATGCATAATTTTATAGACTTCAATCATATCCCCCCTCAGCCGCCTCCTCTCCAAACT
Organism: Sphaerodactylus townsendi; assembly: GCF_021028975.2. Taxonomy (NCBI): domain Eukaryota; kingdom Metazoa; phylum Chordata; class Lepidosauria; order Squamata; family Sphaerodactylidae; genus Sphaerodactylus; species Sphaerodactylus townsendi. The sequence continues at coordinate 193,746,268 of NC_059425.1, forward strand.
AAAGAGTCCCAAACGCTGCAGCCTCTCCTCATAAGGAAGGTTGCTCCAACTCTGCTCAACTTCATCCTCGTTGCCCTTCTCTGCACTTTTTTTTCTATCTCTTTCGATATCCTTTTTGAGATGTGGCTGACTCAGAACTGAACACACAGTTACTCCAAGTGCGGTCGCACCACTGCTTTATATAAGGGCATGACAATCCTTGAAGTTTTATTATCAACTCCTTTCCTAATGATCCCCAGCATAGAGGTTTTGCCTTTTTCACAGCTGCCATGCATTGAGTTGACATCTCATGGAACTATCAACTAAAGACGCCCAAATCCCTCTTTCCTGGTCTCTGTGACTGATAAAGCACTGGACCCCTGTAGCGTGATATGTGAAGTTTGGATTTTTTGCCCCTATGTGCATCACTTTACATTTTGCTACATTGAACTGCATTTGCCATTTCTGAGCCCACTCACCTAATTTATCATAGGGGTCTGCTCTTTGGAGCTCTTCGCAATCCTTTGTGGTTCTCACCACCCTACATAATTTGGTATCATCTGCAAACTTGGCCACCACGCTACCCACCCCTCCTTCCAGGTCATTTATGAATAGGTTAAAGAGCACTGGTCCCAAAACGGATCCCTGGGGTAAGCGTTCTCTGCATAACTGGCCTATCAGTAATCTGGTTTATAAAATGCTACTCTTGCGTGGCCTTCATGCTTCACATTTTTTTCTCACAGACATCTGGCTTCTTCAAGCTGCTCTTGCCTTTTTGGCTCTGCATCTTGTTCAGAACCAGTTCATTCTCACACAGGAGTTGTCATATGGTCAACAGCAAGCTGTGAATAGGAAACCTCCAATTTGGTCATTGTCCATCTAATTACTCAGTAGATCAGAGCAGCCAACTTTAAAGAGAGAGATGTTTTCAGTAAGTCTGAAGCAAAATATTGTATCCATCATCTAACTTTCCACTTTGGGGACAGACCCATGGCTCAATGGCAGAGAACATCTTGGCGTGAGGAATCATATTATCGTAGAGTTGGAAGAGACCAGAAGGGCCATCGAGTCCAACCTCCTGCCATGCAGGAAGACCCAGTCAAGAATGTTCCAGGTTCATTTGCTGGGATGGGTAATAGTAACTCTCTATTCTGCATTGGTCAGTCTTCACCTGAAATATTGTGTCAACTTTTGGGTACCACAGTTCAAGAAGGGTATTAACAAGCTGGATCGGGTCCAAAGCAGGGCAATTTAAATCATCAAGGGTCTGGAATCCATGCCCTACAAGGACAGACTTAAGGAGCTGGGTATGTTTTGTTTGGAGAAGAGAAGGTTAAGGGGTCACATGATAGCCATGTTTAGATATTTGAAGAGATGTCATGTAGAATATGGAGCAAGTTTGTTTTTTGCTACTCCGGAGACTAGGACAAGGAGGAGATTCCACCTAAACATTAGGAAGAACATCCTGACACCGAGGGCTGTTCGACAATGGAATACACTACCTCTGAGGGTAGTGGAGGTTTATAAAGAGAGACTGGATGGCCATCTGTCAGGAGTGCTTTGATCATGTCTTCCTGCATGGCAGGGAGGTTGGACTTGATGGCCCTTTGGGTCTCCTCCAACTCTATGATTCTATGAATTGTGAGAGATCTGTGACTGACCCAAGGTCTCCCGGCAGGCTTCATGTATAGGAGTGGGGAAACAAACCTGGTTCACTCGGTCATGTGTAGTAGTGGGGAATCAAACCCAGTTCTTCAGATTAGCGTTGACTGCTCTTAACCACCATGCTGGCTTTCTCTTTGTCATAAAATCCTAACCACTGGGATCTATTCTTAACGATTACCTTTCATGACCTCATATTAGGGTCTTTCTCAATACAGTTCAGAATCCTTTTCCTTGCATTGGAGTTTTTTTGCTTTAATTTCAATGCCAGGACTCATCCACGGTCTTCCAGTGAATTCTGGGCCAATTCAGTTCTAAGAGCAATACCTGAAATCCAGCTTGGTACACATATATTTTGTGTATCAGCTGTAGCAGAAGTTGATCAAATGCTGTGCTTCTGCTAAGACCCCAATTCCACGCAGTAATCAGTATACTACCTTAGAACTGAATGGGTAAATGGTACCTGGTGTGGAATTTGCTACCGTGGGAGAAGAATTGAGTAACTGCATTTACTGGTGAATCTAGCATTTTTGCTGCCTATTTTTGCTGCCCATATTGTATAAGGTTCTTTGTTAATGTGTTTTTCCCCCCTGGGAGAACCCTTTGTGGTGTGGTAGCCAGTGTGATGTAGTTGTTAAGAGCTGCGCACTCTAATGTGGAGACGCGGGTTTGATTCCTTACTTCTCACATCCAGCTGGGCCATTCATAGTTTTCTCAGAACTTCTTCATTGCGGAGGCAGGCAATAGCAAACCACCTGTGAACATCTCTTGCCTTGAAAACCCCGTGGGGTGGCCATTTTTATTTAAGTGAAAGTTGAGTCTCCCAAACTTAGTTGAGTCTGTAGGTCAGAGGTTGCCAAGGCGGTGGCTAAGAAAAACTTACCTGGTGTCTGCCATGTTCTTTTAGAAAGTGGGTGGGTCCAGGTGGAACTTTTGCCCTGCAAGGCTTCTGATTGGTCATCGGGGATTTGATTGGCTATGCAGATTTTTTTAAAATTTTGCTTTGGCAGCTGCAGCTGCTAGCACAGTACACAGATATTCACTGCATGGTTGAAGGTTAGCTGTGGCTGTGGCTGTGCCGACTATGCTGCTTCAGAATTCCAAAGATGCCGCAGGCTGAAAATGGTGGGAGCCGCTGATGTTGACCGACACAAACTTGTCATCCATCCTTCTTCAGCAACCAGTTCTGCCATGCAACTACCAGGAATCAGGGGCTTACTCGAGCAAAGTTGCGTGTTACGAAGTATTCCAGTAGCTCCTGTTGGATCCTGCATTTCCTCTTGCCAGGACCGTGTTTTCTGACCCAACTTTGTTCCGTTCATGCACTTAGCTTTTTTCCTGATAGCTGGGTTTATTCTAAGCTGTTTCCTTTAGAGCTCAAAGGTCTGGGTATAACACCCATTGTTTCCTGCATTAGGTATAACTCTGTGGTTGAGGGTTTTGCAGATGTTGTGACACCAGAATTGTGTTGTGTATAAACCTGACCCAGTAACGAAATGAAAAGCTAACACTTGTGTTGCAAATCAAGAACTACTTAAAAAAAGAGAAACCAGGCACAGCTACCTATTCTTTTCTGACAAAACAAAGAGCTACTTTGGTTCAACCAGCAGAATATTTCCTTGAGATAGTAGCAATGCTTTCCTATGCAGATCTATTCCTCTGTAAACCCACTGAAGTTAAGCGCAAGCTGGAGTAAATTTGCAATGAATTATGTGCTGCCCATGTTCTCTGGATGCTCAGTGGGGAAGGATTCTGCCACCACTATTTGATATATTTGCTTTCATATAACTAAAGACCTCCGCTTATATATAACACCATTTCCCCCAAATACACCATTGAATCTCCTGTGAACTATTTTATATCCAGGGACCAAACTAGACATATGGAAGAGTAAATACAAGATGGCATCCAGACTTTGCCTGTCTTTTTTTCTCTTCTGGTGCTAGTAACAGACAATGCGGGTTGGGCTTGAACAGGAAAAGCAATGGCTACATCCCCCTTTCCCCTTTATCCTGGCCCAGTCTGAATTAGTGGTCTTCACAGCTCCAAATGTTGGTGGGAAGTTCATTCAAGGATTAGGGGGCACCTGGATTTCTTTCTGTATTACATCTCCAGACGATCAAGATCTGTCTCCTAGAGAAAATGGCTGCTTTGGAGGGTTGTGTCTAAAGCACAGGTGTCAAACTCGCAGCCTTCCAGATGTTATGGACTACAGCTCCCATCATCCCCTGCCAGCATGATGCTGGCAGGGGCTGATGGGAATTGTAGTCCATAACATCTGGAGGGTCACGAGTTTGACACCTATGGTCTAAAGCAGTGGTGGCGAACCTTTGGCACTCCAGATGTTATGGACTACAATTCCCGATTGGCCATGCTGGCAGGAGTTGATGGGAATTGTAGTTCATAACATCTGGAGTGCCAAAGGTTCACCACCGCGGGTCTAAAGCATTATACCATCCCGAGGTTCCTCCCTTTCCCAAACCCTGGCTTCCCTAGGCTCCATCCCCAAAATCTTCCCAACCCAGAGTTGGCGACTCTAGCTTGGCTCTAAAAATAGACTGCCACAAAGAGTAGGCCTGATAGCTTGGCTATAACTTTTAGAAAAACCAAAGGCACAAGGGACAAAGAACCCAAATGCTTATCAATGGGAAAACTGAATAGAGCAGCCTAACAGAGCAAGGTGGAGAAAGAGAGGAAGATCTTGCTGGCTTTGTTGAGTTGAGCTACTTCCCCCTTCCTGCTTGGGCGTGGCCAGAGCCGTGAGACACTCTGGCACATGCCAAAGGACAAGAGCCAGAGATCTTGTTGCCTGTGGCTCAAAGGTTGTACCTGTGGATGAACAAGCAATTGATTCCCATCCCACTCGAGGCATATTTTTGTTCTTCGTTTGTTTGTTTTTGGCTCTATCTGTGCTGTCCTTGTTGTTGTAAGCATGCTTGGGCCTCCTTGGGGAGCTAAGTAGGATATAAATACTTAAAAATAAAACATAAATGTGGACATAAGACTGTCAGTGTAAGATAGAAAGCTTATTTTGGCTTGTAGATTTTTAAAGCTGAAAGCTTAAAAATGAAATGATTTCTTAGAAAATCTCCCATTGAATTATAGGAAAAAATATGTGCCTTTGGGGCACAAAAGATGTCTTTCAGTTGGGATTTCCCCTCCCCCCAATATTGCTTGAACTTAGTAGGAGAAACCATATCTCAAAAGTGGAACATTAGATTTTTGTTTTTAAGTACTACTGACAATAGTGTGAATCAGGGCTTTGTGTTTTTTTTGGGGGGGGGTGTATGAATCAATCAAAAGTATTTTGGTTAGTGTTTGAAACTAAAACTGTGAAGATAAAGGGGATAGGGGGATGTAGCTGGAGTAATGAGCCTGGTGAAATTGACAAGGCTGATTTCATAAAGAGTCTACCAGTTGATGGCCCCCCTCCCTCCCCTTCCCCCAGGATGGGTGGGCCTTGGCCAGATGATGGCCCCCCTTCCTCCTCTCTCCCCTCTGTAAGGCTGAACACACTCAGACAAAGCTAACTTTAGAAAAGGAACTTTATTGATTTATGTCGCCCTAACTACAGGGTGCAGGAACTGAGGATTCATGTTCTCAGTTCCAGTATTTATTTTATTTCTGAACTCAACAACAACCAATCAGCCTTCTCCCCCCGCCCAGTCTCTGGCCCCTCATTGGCCGTGAAGCTCCAGTGGGATGTAGCTTCTCAGTTCACTTTTCGGAAAAAGGCGGGAGCCGGTGCATGCTGAGAGTTGCAGTCCCGATACCCTCCCCTCCCCTCCCTCCCCTTTCAGACCTTCCTCATCTTCACTGCCCCTCCAGCTGCCGCTGCCTTCTTTCCTCCCCCCCTCCCCTCCTGCAAACATTCTGCTTTGATTGCTTGGCATGGGGGACCTTGCCCCGGCTAGAGAATCGAGCTGTTTCTGTGAGCTATAGATAGACAAAGAAGCCTCCCCGCCAAAAGGCAGCAGGCAGCCTTCCAAAATGGAGGATGCACGGCAACACCAACGAGGTGGCTGGGCAAAATGGCGGATTGGCTCAGAGAGGGGAACAAAAAAGTGGGGGGAAAAGAATGGTGTAAACAGGAACACCCCACTGCAAAGCAAAGTTAATCAACTTCTTCTCAGCTGTGGGGTAACTAGTGGATGGATCAATGACCAGAGAGAACAAAAGATTAAACATTCATGGAAATTGTCCTTTTAATACAACATATACATTCAGTGCTGCAATGGGATATAATTGAGTCACATCTGGCAAAGCACAGTTTGGTTTTTGACATAGCCGCTTACAATATTTTGGCCTATTTCCTTCTCTCTTCATTCCAGTGCTATTTTACTTATTAAGAAAAGTTAAATATGATGTTACTTTGCGGTGCCTAGTTTTGTTTAAGGATGGTTTACTGTAGCCCTTCAGCGCTATTGTTTATAACTTAATTTCAAGAAAAAAGATACCAGATTTTTGAAAAACGAAACACAAATTAGTGGCATTTTTACAAGTTAAACATATATTGATGAAAGAGCTATGAAGAATACCTAATTTAGTTCTTGTTCAAGAAAAAAAAATGAGGGCTTTGGGAAGGGAAAGAATGGACTGGTTGTTTAAAATCCCATTTGTTGGGTGGAGAGGGTTGTCTACAGAACTTTGGGAATTAGCTTCTGTTTACATTTCCCCCCTTGGAATGTGCAGAAGAAGAAGAAGAAGAGAAGATTTTTATGTCCCACTTTTATATTCTACTCTTCTCTCAAAGTGGCTTACAAACACGTTTAGTTCCTCTCACTGCAACAGTGTGAGGTAGGTGGGGCAGAGGAGGAGGAGCAGGAGGAACTTGGATTTATATCCCCCCTTTCTCTCCTGTAGGGAGACTCAAAGGGGCTCCTTTCCCTTCCTCCCCCCCACCCGCGCAAGCAACACCCTGTGAGGTGGGTGGGGCTGAGAGAGCTCTGAAGAACTGTGACTAGCCCAAAGTCACCCAGCTGGCATGTGTGGGAGTGCACAAGCTAATCTGATTCCCCAGATAAGCCTCCACAGATCAAGTGGCAGAGCAGGGAATCAACCCTGGTCTCCCAGATTAGAGTGCACCTGCTCTTAACCACTGCACCATGCTGGCTCTTCACTACAACATGCTGGGGTAGTTTTGTAAGAACTGTGACTGGTCCAAGGTCACCCATCAGGTTTGTTGGGGAGCGGTGGGTAACCAAACCTGTGTCTTCAGATTAGACTCCACCACTCTTAACCACGATACCATCCTGGCTGTCCCTGATGAGCTTCTGTTTGCATGTAAGCATATATTAAAGCTTACATACATTAAAGCTTACATACATTAAAGCTTACATACATTAAAGCTTACATACATTAAAGCTTACAAAAGGAGTTTGTCAGCCCCTTTGAGTCTCCTACAGGAGAGAAAGGGGATATAAATCCAAACTACTCCTCCTCCTCCTCCTCCTCCTCCCCTTCTTCTTCTTCTTCTTCTTCTTCTTCTTCTTCTTCTTCTTCTTCTTCTTCTTCTTCTTCTTCTTCTTCTTCTTCTTCTTCTTCTTCCATGTATAATTCTTTAAAGCAATTGCTTGTTTTTCTTAATCTCATAAAAATGCAGACATCAGCAATTATGAATCGCAAATCCACCTTGGGATATAATACGCTTGAACATTGTGTGCGTACCCCCCACACTAGTGAAGAGTTTGTTTTATTGCATTAACTCGGGTGTCCAACTCTGGCACTTCAGGTGTTCATGGACTACAATTCCCATCAGCCCCTGCTGGCATGGCATTGTGCCCCCCCAGATGTTTGTCTCTTCTGCCTCCCCCGGCAGGTGCAGGGATCAAGGGCTCCAGGGAGCAAAAGGTGGAAGACAGAAAGGTGTGGAGGTTGTGTGAGCCCTGCCTCCCAGACGGGGGTGCTTACTCTGGGCTGAACAAAAACATTATAGAATTTAAAAACCCAGAAATGATAAAAGGAGAGTCTGTATCCTTAAGAAATGAATGTACTCAGTGACTATTGCAAGTCAGCCATAATAGTTTTGCCAGCATTCCTGGTCTGGTTTCTGTGACGAAAAGACATTGAAGGGGGCAGAACCTGTTCTGGGACTGTTTTGGCCTTTGATGGAGGACTCATGTGGGCCAGAACAGCAGCAACCACTAGTTCTACCATCCAACATGCATGACTCACCCAAGCCCAGCTGCTTGCTACTGTTCAACCGTGAGAACCTTGGTCAAAATTAAGTTGCAGTCAAAAAGACTATAACTTGTTATCTTATGTTTAATAATTGAAGCACAGTAAGGCATTTGTTGTGTTATTTTGAATTCTTTATTGATGTCTTTTTCACTAAGACTTAATTTTGACCAAGGTCATCGTGGCTGTATTTGAAGTTGGATTCTCCTGTCCATATTGCAGCACTTTATCACCTCGGGTGTTCGCTACTGTTCAACACCAGCCGCTTCATGAGAGCCAGTGTGGTGTAATGGTTGAAAGCTCAGAATAGGATCTCGAATTCTTTTTCTGCTGTGGAAACTCACTTTAGGCTTCCACTAATTGGCGGGAGCTTAAGGCTCCACTCGTTCCTCTTAGCGACTTGTAGCTGTCCGACAGTAACCACGGCACTCTCTGGAACCAAGCTAAGTATGGATCATCTTGGTGCCTGCTTTGCTCCCTCGACGTGGATTGAGCTTGTGTTACCAATGGAAACGGAGCCGCCCTATTTTTTTTTACAGCTTTGCAGTTTACAGTTTATATTACATGCCCGGCCACGACTCTCCTGTTTGGCGCATGCCACAAAAGCTGCCCCTGATTAGTTTCGAACTGGGATGAGGTGTCGTTAGATGCGCCCCGCACTTCGCTTCAAGCGTAATCTTAATCTTTGTTCCAGCAGAGAGGTGTCTATAACTGCAACAGGGATGTCACAGTTCTGTGGGCTGGTACAAAACAATTGAGCTCAGTTGCAAGGATACACTGAGGTGAACCTAGATAGAAACCACAGTACAACCTGTCAGCAGAGCTCTCCCCTTAGGGGCTTTCCACACTACAGAAGAGGAGCTAAGGTCGACTTCGGTTCCCTTCAGTCAGGGGCTGATTCCAGGCTATCCCATACAATGGCACCGCAGCCCCCTGGAGACCAAACTAAGTGGGGGGATCATCTTGGTGCCTGTTTTGCTCCCTCGTCGTGATTGGAGCTTATGTTACCAGAAAGCAGGGCGTTCTATTTTACACAGTTTTGCAGTTTACAGTTTACAGTTACATACCCTTGACTCTCCTGCTCGCATGCCACAAAGCGTCTGATTAGTTGAGCAGTTGAGGTGTGGTTAGATCACGTCCGCGCGAAACTGGCGGTATGACGCATTCCCAGCAGAAGGTGCGGTTCATAACTGCAGCAGGGGATGTCACAGTTCTGGGGCTGAGACAAAACAACGTTGACTCCAGTTGCGAATGCGGATACACTGAGGAGTGAACCCTGGAGAAGTAGAAGTGAGTACAACTCTGTCAGTGCAGAAAGCCCCTTAGTGACCTCAGGCCAGCTATGAATGCCTAGCTTACCTCTCAATGAGCAGGGGTGGTTTGACCATTGAGGATACAAAGCTCCGTTCTGGTGGACTGAGGGCCGTCCTCTTCCATATGGGTTGGAGCTGCCCTATGGCAGAAGGGCTGAGATAGACCTGCCCTAGCCCTGCATAAGGCCGTGCCCAGAGCAAAGCAGCTCCCTGTGTTAGGTAGCACCTGGTCTGCTTGAGGAAGGGGACATGTGTCCCAAACTCTTCAACAAGGTGAGGCAAAGGAGGAGGCTCCTGGCTTGGAAAAGGCTTCTGATGTGGCCCACCCAATCCCCACAACAGGCTTCAGGAGGCAACATCTACATCTTGGCCTATCCGATTACTGTGCAGGGTATTCTGCCGGCCATGACTAGGCAACTGGTTGGGCAAACTCTTCCTTGTTCCCCTCCTCCTATGTGGGGAGGGGTGATGGCAGGCAATTCCTCCTATGGGGGAGGGGCCCAGAGGCGTATTGGGGGGAAATGGCATCCAGAAACAACACCTTCTCTGAGCACTCCCGTGCCCCCACCCCCATTCTTGGGGGCGGGGCTTGAGGCTGCCATGCCTCCCCCCAAGCCTTCTTGCAGGCCTGCTCCTGCTGCACCCAGGGCCTGGGGAGGGCAAAAGCTGCCCTACATGGAGGCCGGGGTGGGGAAGCCACTCCTGGCGCCAGCTGCTGCTGGGCCCAGAGGGCAGCCCCCCTCCTTCTTGCAACCTCCGATAGAGGGGTGGTGGTGGTAGCAGCTGGACCTGGCCTCGGGTGCCAGTGCAGTCCCCTGGTGGGGGAGAGGCCTCCCAGGCTGGGCACCCAGGCATGGGGGAGCCGCCCGGCGCCCCCCTTTGTGATCCAGAGGCATGCACCCACTCTATAGGTGGTACACCTCTGGAGGGGCCCTTTTCTAGGGTCTTTCAGGGCCTGATTCTGTCTAGTCATGCTATTGTTCTCTAGACAGCAGTCCTTTGTGTTTTAAGTGCATTCCACCTCTACTTCCTGGTGAGCACAGTCCAGGAACTTGGTTCAGGTAATTGTACATGCCACTCTTTGGTGATCTGGAACAGATGAACTGTGTTGCTTTGCCACTGAACTTAATCTCTTGCACTTTAATTTCTGCATCAAACGATCAGGGCTAGTTCACAAGAACTGCTCAAACATTTGAGCCCACCCAGGCAGCCCTTTTATCACACTGTTTGACAACCACACAAATCAGTATCTGGTGTGGGGTTGAATGCTCTTCAGCGCTGGGCAGGACAAGCTCCCGTAGAGGGAGAGAGCTCCAAGGGCTCTTGAATGGTCCCTGTGCTGAGGAATGTTGTTTTTAATCAACCTGAAAACTTTTGCATTTAGAAGTGGAAGTTATTCTGCCCCTGCAGTCATAAACTTCCGAAGGAATCGTGATGCTTCCTCTTTTTTCCAGTTTTCCAGAGTCGTGTTCTTGTATGAGTTTCCCTGGGCACTATTAAAAATCATCCAGTTTTCATATTCCAGACTACTGTATATTTTGCTCCCTGGTCTCTGCTGTGCCTTAAACTGATGTATTACATGATACAAACTGTCAGTCTTAATTCGGTTTACTGAACATTGCCAGTCGAACTTTACAAGTGTTGCCACCGGTCTCCTTTGGTCCTGGGCACTGATTCCAGTTTATTGCCCAGAAAAGGGAACGGCTTTGAAATCGCCCAGAAAACAAGACTTTTCAGCTGAGATCAACATTGTGTTGTTAGAAACAGGGTAACAGCTGTGACTCTGTCAAAGCTACTGTTAGTGGTTTCTGGAAACTAATTTGTCAGCTAGCTGGCACACTGAGCTCAATTGCCAAAATAAGTTGATGTCATCTGGCCCATATTTCTTTCTGAAAGGTCAGGGTCTTGCACAGTAATTCTGAAACCAAATGTCTGAGGAGGAGCCCTTGCCCCAGTCATTTAATGTGCTCTTGTCATATATTTCAAGTTTAGCTCATTTTTGGTGAAGTCAAAACTGCTGTATTACACAGCTTGACGTTAGAAACGAATAGGAGTCCAATAGCACCTCAAAGGTCCTTTTCTGTGCAAACCTTTTAAAACGTTTCGAGGCAGGAAATAAAACATTTCCTCCATGGAGTTCCATGTTGTTTTCACCCCCCCAAGTGTTTTATTTCCAGCCTCAAAACGTTTTAAAAGAATCCCCTTTTAAAAAATTTCTCTGGTTGAAATGTTTTGAAAACGCCTTCAGTTGCTAGTGAGATCTATTGACAATATTTTCCACATTTCTCTGCATCCCTGAACCTCCCCCTCGGCACCATTTTTTGAGCTCACTCTGTTACTCGTCGCCTGTTTATTTGAAGCATTTCTGTTTGTTTTTTAATTGTAGGGGGCAGTCTTTGAAACATTGAGTGTTCGAGCAGTAGAGAAGTGCAGCACAAGAGTTTGATGCATTGAAGCATTGATTCAACACAAAACTAAAAAAAAGGGAAAAATCATGTCATGGCAGCCATGAATTGTTTTGAGGGGGTGAGTGTGGGCACACAATGAGAGAGCCAGCGTGGTGTGGTGGTTAAGAGCAGGTGGATTCTAATCTGGAGAACCAGGTTTGATTCCCCCCTCCTCCACATGAGTGGCAGAGGCTTATCTGGTGAACCAGATGTGTTTCTGCACTCCTACATTTCTGTGGGGTGACCTTGGGCTAGTCACAGTTCTCTCAGGACTCTCTCAGCCCCACCTGCCTCACAAGGTGTTTGTTTTGGGGACAGGAAGGGAAAGGAACTTGTAAGCCACCTTGAGTCTCCTTACAGGAAAGAAAGGTGGGGTATAAATCCAAACTCTTCTTCTTCTTAAAGGGGTGGGGGGTTGGTGATTTGTGTGGAAAAAACCAAAGACTAACAAAACTTCTGGTGGGGGATGAGCTTTCGTAAATAACAACTCGCTTCTTCTGAAGAAGTGGGCTGTGACTCACAAAAGCTCATATCCTGAAGAAATGTTGTTAGTTCTACTGCTGCAGAAAGACTGACATGGCTCTTCATCATGATCTATACCCTGTTTTTACCGTTCTTCCATTTAGTAAGTATGTCAAAGCATTCTCTGGAAGAACAGCTAGCAGCTATGAGATTTTAATGTATTGTTTCTAGTTTTATACAGGCATATATTTTAGGTTTTGATCATAATGGAGGTGTACTTTTTTTGGAATTTACCTAAAAACTCTTATTATTTAGAAATACTATTATGTAATTAACAATGTAGATCAAATATATTTAAAATTAGCACAAGCATTTTTTGGCTAGTTTTTATCAGCAAATCTGAGTTTCCACAATTTGTAAAAATTACAGACCTATAGTATTCATTCATTCATTCATTCATTCATTCATTCATTCATTCATTCATACATACATACATACATACATACATACATACATACATACATACATACATACATACATACATACATACATACATACATACATACATACTTTAGATTTATTTGCTGCCTTCCCCCAAAGGGCTCAGGGTGACGCACAACACAATATACTATTAATATAATATTTAAAACCAATGACAATATACTTCTAAGAAAACCAGAATAAAACTCAGAATAAAACTCAGATGGCAGTAAAAACCCTCCCTTCCCTCCCCCCACCCCCACCCCCGAGCCCACTGGAGGCCAGGACAATGGAACCACACTCAGCCTGGCTGGCCAAGTGCCTGGTGGAACAGGTCCGTTTTACAGGCCCTAAGGAAACTTGATAAGTCCTGCAGGGCCCTGGTTTCTCTAGGGAGCCTGTTCCACCAGAGGGGGGCCAGGACTGTAAAAGCCCTGGCCCTAGTAGAGGCCAGCTGGATGTGTTTGGGGCCAGGGACCACTAATAGGCACTCCTCCAAGGAGCGGAGGGTCAATATGGGGAGACAAGGTCCCTCAAGTATGCAGGCCCACGGCTGCTTATGGCCTGAAAGATTAAAACCAGCACCTTGAACATGACCCGGAACTCGATGGGCAGCCAATGGAGATGGTATAGGACCGGAGTGATCCGGTCCTGACTAGACGTCCCTGTAAGGAGTCTGGCTGCCGCATGTTGGACGAGTTTAAGCTTCCGGATCATGGTCAAAGGCAAGCCAGCGTATAGCAAGTTACAATAGTCCAGCCTGGAGGTGACCGTTGCATGGATATTTTATAGATCAGGTACAGACTACTCAGCATGCAGCTCCGTTTAGCAGGAGATACCCTCCTGGTGGCAGCAGCTGACAACTTTTTTTGTGTGTGGGTACCTCAGGAAATGAGGAAAAGGATGACGGTGGGATTTTTCACCTCCTTGGGACCACCATGAAGGAACAGGAAGAGTTTTATATGCTCTGTTTCTTTAGACACACATTCCCCTGAGGTTGTGTAGAGTGTGCAGAAACAACTCACAGCTGAGCTTGAGGGAGAAAGGAGGGGGACGTTCCTGCACACTATTTTCCTGCAAGGATGGGCGGTGTCCGTCATTGATAGAAAAACCTGCTACCCTCCACCTTTCCATTTAGTTGGTTCAGTAGCTGCTGACAAACAGGCGTATAACATTAACAATGTAGGGAGTGAAAGAGGAGTTTTAAAAAACGATATACATTTGAACAACACAATAGGAACAGTGTTTAGTGTAAATTTGAAACAGTAAATCATAAATTCCTATAAGACGTCCCTTCCCAAGTTTTTGGATGAACTGTAGAAAAATCATATTTCATCTAAAATAGCAAAGGAAATACTACTTGTTAAATGCTGGGTCATTTCAGGTTAAACTAAATAAATAATAAAGAACAGCAGCTTAATGCTGGTCTGTACATTGGGGGAAAAAACTGTGAATAGCTGGAAATTCATATATCAGTTTAATTTCTAATAAAAGTTGTGGATGGAGTTACATTCCATTCAGTGGAACAGCTCAAAGCAGATCCGTTCTCGTTCCAAGCAAAGTGGAGCGCACCAGTCTGCAGACTTGAATTTACAGATGAAGTCTGTGGAGTTGATTTTTTGAAAAAGGGGGAGGTTCGTGTGGACTGAATTCATCACAATGGGCTTGTTTCCCAGAGAAAACATGATACTACTTTGCTAATCAGGATGGAGCCTTATCCTGCAATGGGACCTACATTTTGGTCTTTTCACCACATCATTTCTGTTTTCTATGTAGACAAAAATAGACATAGAGTAAACCAACCCCAGAAGTCAATTACAGGGTTTTATAGTGATGTACTGTGAAAAATTTGGTCATGTTTTTCATTATACGGAATGTTCTTTCCAAAGACATAAACAGAAAAAAGCACATATGTGATTTTTTTTTTCAAATAACTTTGCTTAGCTCTCTGAAAACGCTGGAGATGTTTTCAGACTATTTGAAATGATCAGCATCATAATTAAATGATGAAACCTCTGTGTAAAGACAGAGACAAGTTATAATTATTTTGGTGTTAGTATTTTAGTATCCAAGATATACTTGGAAAATGTTCCTCATATGAATAGTAATTTTTTAAAAAATCCCCTCTTCTAATTAGAACACGTGATTAACTGTTGTCTTGATATTCTGTCTTTCAGGAGTCACGGTACTCTAGATATAAACAGATGATAGTGAATGTAACTATAAAGTAATGCTTTGTCTTGAGGAAATTATTTAACCCAATAAGATGCAACAATTGGAATTACTGAGAGAAATAGTGTACTGTACCCAGTATTTTCCCTGTAGATAGTTGAAATCAGCCACTTTTACTGGACTGGCTGATAAATGCTTTCAGTTCTTAGAAATGACTTCAAATATTGGTTATATAATTGTCTTCTGTGTTAGAGGCAGAAAAGCTCTGATGGCCCATGCTGGGAACAGAGATGTCAAATTTTTAGAAATGTTGAATACATGGGGGAAAGAAAGCCTTTCTTTCTTTCTTTCTTTCTTTCTTTCTTTCTTTCTTTCTTTCTTTCAAAAACATGGAATTTTGTTGGGGGAGAAATGCAATATTTTATTTTGTATCAAACCTAAATTATTTTTTACTGATTGAATGGCATAAAATGAAGCATTTTTAATTTAGTTAGCGTATGAACTTGTACTGTTTAGCTTATTTATGGAATTTAAAAATATAATTTTCTTTTTCTGTAAGAAAAATTGCAATTACCTAATGTTTGAGAACAAGTTGCAAACTGATACATCTCATGCTACTTTAGCATATGTATCTTTAATTTTTTCTGACATCTGAAAGACAGGAAAAATAACTGAAGGTAGAAAAGTTTGGTGTAAATAAGAGAACATATTTGCATAGTCATACTAGGTATGATTACCAGCACTCTTGGGGAGTAAACTGAACATTGTAATACTGAAAACACTGAATATTTAAAATAATGTATTATCATTAAACACTTCATAGCATATTAACTGTTGCCTAAATATTTATAGGGTTTTTTCAGTTGTCCCAAAATGTATCAATTTTTCCATTGAAAAAAAATGAGAAACCTCTTGGATTTCTTGATGCTGTACATTTGATAGTGAAAATCTTCCTTAAGAGTCATTTTACTAATTCTGAAAGATAAAGTATCTCACAGGTTTTTTTCTTTTTCTAGTGCTTCCTAAATTTTCAAATTTTTCATTTTTTCCTAGGAAAAAAGGACCCTGCCATTTTATGTTTTTTCCCCTGGACCTTCACATCTCTAAATGAGAGTCAGTTCAGGGGAATTCCTTGGCCTCTATGCCCTGTTGCTGGACCTCCACAGTAACTCCTTGGTCATTGTATAAGACTGGATACTGGAAGAGAAGAACCACTGGTTTCATGCAGTGGGCTTGTCTTATATTCTTACCCTGGTATACTGAATGGTCCACCTTTTATTTTGTTTTTATTTTATTGGATTTATACCCCACCCAATTTGTGACCGAAGTTGGGCTCAGGGTGACCTACAACAGGTTTAAGAGAAGGACTGGATAAAATTTTTTTTGAAGGTTTGGATATGTGTGTGTGTGTCCATCCATGTGGATATCTAATTAAATAGGTTGATGTTCTTGGTAACTTTTATCCATCAAATCTTTGTCTTCAGTTGGTTGAACACTGGATTATTCAGTCCCCAAGTTTATCGGTAACAGAACCCTCAAGGGACGGGAATTTCTCCATCAGTGCACCACTGCAGTTCTTTCCGAATCACTGACTGGTCTGTTTCTGAGGTCAAACCCAGCTTTTATTTAATCCACTATGATCTTAGACAGAACAATGGGTTCCCAAATGGTACATCTCTTGGACAGTGGCTTGGCTTCCATTGCAGACAAACTCAACGAAGGCAAAAGGACCGCAAAGAGTTTGGACCAAACAAGCAAGGAAAGCAAACATTACTAGACAACGAAAGCTTGTGAGTCAGGAACCTCTTGAAGCTAGCCAAAGCTGCCTCAGCAAGCACCACAAATAGAGAAAGAATGGGCTACGGAGAACTGCACTCTGTAGCAGCCAGGAGGAACTGGAGGAATTGGGGGGGGGGGGCTCCCTGATCATGTGATGGTTTAGGTGGGGAAGAATTGTCACTGATGACGTGGTGAGGAGAGCGCGCCCTCCTGTTGCTATGATCTGTAAAAATTCTGGCAAATTGGATGGCCCGGGCAGGCGCAGTCCCCACATGTGCGTCTGCACTGAAGACTTGTATAAACGCTCGTAACATTAAGCAACCAGTTTTTTTCAAAAGAAAGCACCCAAATGTGGTCCCCCCCTGCCCCCCATAACTCTCCCAAACTCATTAATTGAACAACAGGAAAAGAACAGAGATAAATATGGCTCCCACCCGCCCTGTTAGCTCAGAAAGTGAGACCTCCACCACTATTGGCTCAGCTCTTGAGATAATGGAATACTTTCTGACTTAAAGCTTGAGCCGTTACCATCTTGGCAAGCCTCGGGACAGAACAACTTCCAATTGTCTTGGCATGGTGTTCATTTTAGTGTAATCGTTCATATCCATCCCCCACCCCCTCCAGCCCTTTGGAATACTGTTCCTGTTGCCTGGTTTTCCCAGGCGGGAAGCTTTTGCTCTGGCTCAGTGCCAGGCCCTGACTTCACTTTATCGGGAGAGAAGATGTCCCTGTGGATCTGGGCACATAGAAACAATAGAAACCGTGCTTCTCCACTGTCGGTATTATTAAAAAAATATGCGTAGTTGTTTGATTTCACCTCTGCTGTATAAATTCCCAGGTCACTCTGAACAAGTTCATATTTCCACGCTGCTCACAATGCTACCAGCATTGACAGAACACACAATGCGGCCAAGTTCTGTGTAGCAGCTCTCGAAGTACGCCGCAGCACGATCTGTGCAATAGAGTAGGCTTAATGATATCATAGCTGCAGCCTTCAAACTACCAGTTTTATGTTTATTCTGTCTATCCCCCTTTTACAGTTTTAAAGTTTTTATTATCCTTTAGTATTTATGCTTTTATCCTGTTTCCTTTATATCAGAAGCGTATCGAGGGGAATGGTGCCTGGGAGCAACACCTCCTGTGGGCGCCCCCCGTGCTCGGGGGTGGGGCTTTCTCTGCAGGCCGGCTCCTGCCATTCCCATTGCCTGGGGATGGCAAAAGCCCACCTCCCTGCAGTGGGCTGGGGCTCAGTGGCATGCGGCTGGGGCACACGCCGTTTCATCATGTGACACGTGACAGAAAGGTATGCGCCTGGGGACATGGGTGACCCCATGTCCTTGTAGGCCATACATCTCTGCTTTATATTCCCATACCTTTTGTGCCCTCGACTTCCTTTTAGGAGTAGGTTTTGCTTTCATTCTTTTTATTCTTTGTCTCACCAAAAGATCAAAATGCGGTTCTGTGTTGTTCGGCAAAAGTGAAAGTAGTGTGCTCCTGCTGTAGAAAACAATTCCCGAGATTAAAATGGCTGCCATGGATAAAACCACCTGTATCTCTGGAATCCTTTGGGGTTCTACAGCAGTTTTAACTGCATTCTGCTCATTGCCCCCCGAGGATTCTTCCCCACTAATCAGTGTTTTTTTAAAATTCAGACTCCCCAGTTCTTCCAAAAATGGCTTCCATAGGTAAAAACACCTGCATCTCTGTGATTCCTTGGGCTATCACAATGGTTTTAACTGCATTCTGCTTGGGGCCACATCCACCCCGCTTCTCCATCCAAACCTTCAAATCTCAAACCTTCCAATTTCGTCATTTTTCCTGGTCCCCTAAGATGGCTACCACCTCCTTTCAATACAAAGAAGGTCCAGGAAATGGCTGTGGATTAATTCAACTTTGAGGTTCTATCTTTCTGTGAAACAAAGTATACATATCTGTTTCAATATGTTTTACCTGGTAATATGTTTTATCTTTTACTTACCTTATGCAGGTCTTTGACCATAATAAAGATTGACTGACTGATTGACCTGGTTGGCCCAGGCTAGCCCACTATTGTCAGAGAAGCAAAGCAGCGTCAGCCCTGATTAGTCCTTGGATGGGAGACCACCAAGGACGTTGAGAGTCGCTATGCAGAGGCAGGCAATGGCAAACATCGGAACATCTCTTGTCTTGAAAAGTTAGGTCTTGGACCAACGATCAATAAGCGGACTCTGGATGTAGAATCAGAAGTCTTTATTGGATTGGCAACAGGCACTCAAACATCAGAAAGCTGGTTCTGGAGAACTGGGCTGTTATATTTATCCCCCATTTATCCCCCCTTGACTCCCCTGGATTCCCTTCTCCCATTTTCCCAAATAATGTGAGAATAACGAGGTGTGAAAGACTTTGTTTTCAAAGACAAGCATCCCAAGGCCAATGTGATAGTCTCGTGCTGGGCTGCACCCACGACCTCCATTCCTCTCTGCTCCCTTCCAGAGTCCCAAGCAGGCTCAGCCTAGTTAGCTACATTACCAAGCGCATAGAAATAGAACAGAGGCCCATTAACATATGACCGCTGTAGATACATCAAAGGTCAACATTCACACCCCAACCCTAGCTGACCAGCTCCCTTTACCCCAAGTGTGCATCCTGGCTCCTCCATGTCTGTGGTTGGGAAGGGGCAGGTGCCACTCCTGACAGAAAAACTATTTGAGGGATCACCATAAGTCAGTGGTGGCGAACCTATGGCACGGGTGCCAGAGGTGGCACTCAGAGCCCTCTCTGTGGGCACGCGCAAACAGAGTCCCCCCCTCCATCTAAACTGGTCTGGGTCGCTGGGCTCGATTATTAGCATTAAACCTAAGACCTAGTGTTGGGGAAGCAGTGTAGGTAACCCTGTTAAGCGCTGTTAAACCCCACTGATTTTCATGGGAAGAACTAAAGCACGATCCTTTACCTGGGAGGAAGCTCAGTTGCTGGCAATGGGGCTTGCTTCTGAGTAAGCCCTCCTAGGGTCGTGATTCACTCATTGGAAGAGTTGCACGGTTGCTTCAAAGAAAAGCCACCGACTACCACCAAGCTTTCTCCCGAGTAACGCACGGCTCAGAGCCAACCGTTTTTTCTAAACTGAAACCTCAGTATTCAGGTTAAATTGTCGTGTTGGCACTTTGCGATAAATAAGTGGGTTTTGGGTTGCCATTTGGGCACCCGGTCTCAAAAAGGTTCGCTATCACTGCCATAAGTCAACTGTGACAATGGCACTTTATACAGACCCAGTTTTCTCAGCTTTCCCTGGGCCTTTGGTGATTCAGAGGCGCAGCAGAAGTGTGCAGATATGGGAAGAACTTTCTTTAGCTGTGTCATATCTTTGTCAATTTTTTTGGTAAATAGCATTGAAGTGAAATATCTTCTACTGTGGTAGAGCATCTGCTTGCAGAAGATCCCAGGTTGAGTCCCAAACGTCTCTAAACTAAAAGGACCAGGTCATGTGAAAAACCTCTGCCAAGGGCTCTGGAGAGCTGCTGCCAGTCTGAGCAGACAATGTTGACCTTGATGCAGAGGCGGAGTGCTCAAGGGGACATGTGGGATCACATGTCCCAGAACACATACCAGCTGGTCTCATGGGGGTGGAGAATTGCCCCCCACACCCCTCCCCTTGGGCCCACCCGCCAGACTTCTCCTTCAGCCAGTGGAGCTTCTGCTGGCCAAAGGAGCAGCCTGGTTGGGCCGCTGCCAGGCGCCCCTTGGCCCTGCCCTGCCAGGCTGGCTGACTGGCTGAAAGAGCAGCCTGGTAGGGCCAGGCCAAGGGGCAGCCTGCGAAAGGCTCCCACTGGCTAAGATAAGTGGGGTGCAGGCATGGGGGGCGAGTGGTGGTGGTGGGCGGCTGGAGCAGGTGTTGCCCCAGGTGCCATTCCCCCCCACCAGCCTCTGCTTTGATGGACTAATGGTATCATTCTTAAAAGTATGTAGTTAGTCTACATTCAAAGATCCTTCATTGACTTACATTGTGTAATCCACCTTGAGTCTCAGTGAGAATGGAGGACTGTAAATGACATATTTCTGCTTAGAAATCCCCTACTGTGAATTCACTGACTGCCCCTGGGTTGGGTCCTTATTACTGTGTGTCAGTATTCATTGGTTGTTAATAGGACCATTGTCTGCTAAAATGATGTCAGTGTAATATTGTGCATTGTTGTCTAGGGCGTAGCTTATCCTATTGCTGTTCTCATCTGGAGACATCTGCTTCTATCCTTTTCAGTTTCTGTTTTGTGCTTGTCCCATTTGCATGTGTGTTATGTCAGTCCAATCATGTCCATTGGACAAATATGCCTCTGAACTCACAAATTTGCTCTCTTTCACTGACATGCGTGCATTGGAGTGTCCCCAAATTTTCTATGCTGGAAGCTTGCAAGGACAGGTAGGAATGGCCGCAGCAGAGACGAGAATGAATGGTTCTGCTGTAGTCAGTCAAATGTGGCTTCATGTTTATGAGAGAAAGGGGTGTATGAATAGGGCACATGTGAGTTGGGCAGCATGCAAAAAATATGTTATTAAACAACCCTATGCCTGCTATTTCCAGGAGTCTTTATGTATGTATCTAATGCTCGTCTTTAACTTCACTTAAAATGCTGATGTTGAAAGGCTATTCCTGAAACAATAATCCTGAAACAATACAGAATCTGAAACTTTCCCCCACCCACCCATGCTTTATAGGGAGAGAACAAACATACATTTTAAGATTAACAGTTTAACAACAAGCGTTAGTTGTCTGTCTTCAAATTTGTATTGACATTCTTACTAATACATTTTCCCTTTAGAAGTGCTTTATGTTTTAAAGCCCTTCGAGGGTAGGGCGGTCTATTAAAATTTAATAACAACAACAACAACAATAATAATAATAGATGTGTGGGAAAACGAGAAAGATTACAACAGTAAGGTACAGTGGATAAAAGATTTTGAGAAAGATGTTGGCCAAAAACAAATGCAAGAGCTGGAAATAACAACTGATATGATAACAAATCGAAGCAAGAAAGTGAAAAAATGGACGGCACCAGGACATGATAAGAACATAAGAACAAGCTAGCTGGATCAGACCAAAGTCCATCTAGTCCAGCTCTCTGCTACTCGCAGTGGCCCACCAGGTGCCTTTGGGAGCTCACATGTAGGATGTGAACGCAATGGCCTTCTGCGGCTGTTGCTCCCGATCACCTGGTCTGTTAAGGCATTTGCAATCTCAGATCAAACAGGATCAAGATTGGTAGCCATAAATCGACTTCTCTCCATAAATCTGTCCAAGCCCCTTTTAAAGCTATCCAGGTTAGTGGCCATCACCACCTCCTGTGGCAGCATATTCCAAACACCAATCACACGTTGTGTGAAGAAGTGTTTCCTTTTATTAGTCCTAATTCTTCCCCCCAGCATTTTCAATGAATGCCCCCTGGTTCTAGTATTGTGAGAAAGAGAAAAATTTCTCTCTGTCAACATTTTCTACCCCATGCATAATTTTATAGACTTCAATCATATCCCCCCTCAGCCGCCTCCTCCCCAAACTAAAGAGTCCCAAACGCTGCAGCCTCTCCTCATAGGGAAGGTGCTCCAGTCCCTCAATCATCCTTGTTGCCCTTCTCTGCACTTTTTCTATCTCTTCAATATCCTTTTTTGAGTTGTGGTGACCAGAACTGGACACAGTACTCCAAGTGCGGTCGCACCACTGCTTTATATAAGGGCATGACAATCTTTGCAGTTTTATTATCAATTCCTTTTCTAATGATCCCCAGCATAGAGTTTGCCTTTTCACAGCTGCCATGCATTGAGTTGACATTCCCATGGAACTATCAACTAAGACGCCTAAATCCCTTTCCTGGTCTGTGACTGATAGCACTGACCCCTGTAGCGTGTATGTGAAGTTTGGATTTTTTGCCCCTATGTGCATCACTTTACATTTTGCTACATTGAACTGCATTTGCCATTTCTGAGCCCACTCACCTAATTTATCAAGGTCCTCTTGGAGCTCTTCGCAATCCTTTGTGGTTCTCACCACCCTACATAATTTGGTATCATCTGCAAACCTGGCCACCACGCTACCCACCCCTCCTTCGAGGTCATTTATGAATAGGTTAAAGAGCACTGGTCCCAAAACGGATCCTTGGGGGACACCACTCCCCACATCTCTCCATTGTGAGAACTTCCCATTTACACCCACTCTTTGTTTCCTGTTTCTCAACCAGTTTTTAATCCATAGGAGGACTTCCCCTCTTATTCCTTCATTGCTGAGTTTTCTCAACAGTCTCTGGTGAGGAACTTTGTCAAAAGCCTTTTGGAAATCCAAGTAGACAATGTCCACCGGTTCACCCCTGTCCACATGCCTGTTTACACCCTCAAAGAACTCTAGTAAGTTTGTAAGACAGGACTTGCCTCTGCAAAAGCCATGCTGACTCTTTCTCAGCAGGTCTTGCTTTTCTACATGTTTTGTAATTTTATCTTTAATGATAGATTCTACTAATTTACCAGGAACAGATGTCAAACTGACTGGCCTGTAATTTCCCGGGTCCCCCCTAGATCCTTTCTTAAAGATTGGTGTGACATTGGCCATCTTCCAGTCTTCAGGGATGGAGGCAGATTTCAGGGATAAGTTGCATATTAAAGTGAGAAGATCAGCAATTTCATGCTTGAGCTCTTTAAGAACTCTTGGGTGAATGCAATCTGGGCCAGGGGATTTGGTAGCATTTAGTTTATCAATGGCTGCCAGAATTTCTTCCTTGTCTACCACTATCTTCGCTAGGATTCGCCTCCTAAGAAGCTTGGTTCAGGTGCAGGAATTTTCCTCACCTCCTCTTGGGTGAAGACAGATGCAAAGAATTCATTCAGCTTCTCTGCAATCTCCCTGCCATCTTTTAGCACACCCTTTGTTCCTTTGTCATCTAACGGGCCTACCACTTCCCTTGCTGGCTTCCTGCTTTTGATGTACTTGAAGAACTGTTTGTTGCTAGTCTTGATGTTCGCAGCCATGCGTTCCTCATAATCCTTTTTTGCCTCCCTTACAGCTAACTTGCTTCTCTTTTGCCACCATTTGTGTTCCCTCTCATATTCTTCATCAGCCAAACTGGACTTCCATTTTCAAAAAGACATTTTCTTTTTTCTGATAATTTCCTCAATCTCTCTTGTTAACCATGGTGGCTTTCTTTTGGACTGGGTGCTGCCTTTCCTAACCTGTGGAACACATTCCAGCTGAGCTTTTATGACTGTGTTTTTAAATAACCTCCAAGCATCCTGGACAGTTTTGACTCTCTTGATTTTCCCTTTCAGCTTCCTGCGCACTATCCCCCTCATCTTTGAGAAATTTCCCTTTCTGAAGGCGAATGTAACTACATTAGTAGTTGCCACTACATTAGTAGTTGCCACTACTAACTACATTAGTAGTTGCCACTGACAGCATTGTGGTCGCTGTTCCCTATCGGCTCAACAACACTGACTTCCTGCACCAGGTCCTGGGTCCCACATAGAATTAGATCTAGGATCACCTCTCCCCTGGTTGGCTCCACAACCATCTGCTCTAAGCCACAGTCATTTAGCATATCCAGGAATGCTCTCTCCTTACTATGACCTGAACATGCATTTTTCCAGTTTATATGGGGATAGTTAAAATCACCCATTACCACTACATTTTTGTTTTTGTTGGCCTCTCTAATTTCTTTTTCCATCTCAGAATCCTCTTGTGCACTTTTGTCAGGGGGACGATAATATATTCCTAATATTAAACTGTCCTTCACACCTGGTATTGATATCCACAGTGATTCTGTAGGGGAACCAGCTCCCCTTGCATTGTCTATTTTATGTGACACTATGCTCTCTTTGATGTAAGGGCAACTCCACCCCCAATGCGCCCTGTCCTATCCTTCCTATAGAGCCTGTAGCCTGGTATAACAGCATCCCACTGGTTCTCCTCATTCCACCATGTCTCTGTAATGCCCACTATATCAAAGTCCTCCTTCAAAACTCTGTACTCTAGCTCCCCCATTTTAGGTCGAATGCTTCTACTATTAGCATAGAGACACCTGTATACCCTGTCTCTGTCCTTAACCTGGGATTTATGTGCTTTACCCTCAAGTCTTTTGTAGACACTATCCCTTGTCACATGCACATTGCTATGTTCCTCGCTTGTATGTGGTTGATTTGGAAAAACCTCCCTCTCTGTCTGCATCCCCATAGTTACTGTATTCCGAACCGAAGTCACCTCAGCTCCTGTCGGCTTTCCCCCAGTGATCAGTTTAAAAGCTGGTCTGCCACCTTTTTAATGTTGAGCGCCAGCAGCCTGGTTCCTCTTTGGTTAAGATGAAGCCCGTCCCGTTTGTACAGGCCTACCTTGTCCCAAAAGGTTCCCCAGTTCCTGACAAATCTGAAACCCTCTGCCTTACACCACCTTCTCATCCACGCATTGAGACCCTGTATCTCCGCTTGCCTAGCTCGCCCTGCGCGTGGAACGGGTAGCATTTCTGAGAATGCCACCTTGGAGGTCCTGGACTTCAACCTGTTTCCTAGCAGCCTAAATTTAGCTTCCAGAACCTCCCGGCTACATTTCCCAATGTCGTTGGTGCCAATGTGGACCACAACTGCTGACTCCACCCCAGCACTGTCTAAAAGCCTATCTAGACGAAGTGTGACATCCGCAACCTTCGCACCAGGCAGGCAAGTCACCATGCGGTCATCACGCCTCTCACAAACCCAACTCTCTACATTTCTAATGATCGAATCACCCACTACAAGGAGTCTCCCACCTCCCCGAGAATGATCAATTGCATGGCTTCTGGCTCAAATACCTAACCAGTTTGCACCCGGCAATGGCCAAGCAGTTCAATGAAGCCATGCAAAATGGTGAAATCGATCAATGGCTAACAACTGGGAAGACATACTTGATTCAGAAAGATCCAGCCAAAGGAGCAACGCCTGGAAACTACAGGCCCAATGAGATGTTTACCCACGATGCTCAAACTGCTCACTGGCATAATAGCAGATAACATCATGGACTACTTGGAAGCAAATAGCATCCTGCCAGTGGAGCAAAAAGGGAACAAAAGAAGGAGCAGGGGTACAAAAGATCAACTCCTGATAGATAAAATGATAATGGAGAACTGCAAGAATCAAAGAACGAATTTGCATATGGTCTGGATCGATTACAAGAAGGCATTTGACTCACTGCCCCATAGTTGGATCATGAAATGCTTGGAAACAATTGGCATCAGCAAAAACATTCGAGTATTCACTGAAAAAGCGATGAGACAGTGGAAAACTGAACTGACAGTCAGAAATGAAAACTTTGGAACAGTCAACATTAAGCGATGAATTTTCCAAGGTGATTCACTATCACCTTTACTGTTTATCATAGCCATGATCCCACTAACAGTAATTTTAAAGAAAAGAAAGTTGGGCTATGAAATGGCCAAAGACTCAGAAAAAAACTCACATTTGCTGTACATGGATGATTTGAAGCTGTATGGGAAATCAGACACAGAAATCCAGTCACTAGTAAACGCAGTCCGAATATTCAGCACAGACATTTCGATGGAGTTTGGCCTGGAAAAGTGCGCTACTGTGGCAAGAAAGATGGGCAAGATCACCGAGAGTGATGGGATTGAAATGCCTGATGGCCAACTCATCAAGTGCAACCAAGAGGCAGCTTATAAATACATGGGCATTTTGCAGCTGGATAACATCAAGCATGGTCAAGTGAAGACTGTTGTCAGCAGAGAGTACACCCAGAGAGTCAGAAATTTTTTGAAATCTAAATCAAACGGCAGGAATACCATCAAGGCCATCAACACCTGGGCCATACCCGTCATCAGGTACACTGTGGGAATCATCAACTAGACACAGGCTGAGTTGGAAGCATTGGATAGAAAAACTCGGAAGCTTATGACAATGCACCATGCCTTACATCCACGCAGTGATACTGATAGATTATACCTTCCTAGGAGATATGGTGGCAGGGGCTTACTGCAAGTACAGCAAACAGTGGAAGAGGAGAAGCATGCACTGGCCGATTATGTGAAGGAAAGTCAAGAACAGACATTGATTGAAGTGAAGAATAGACATTTGCTGCAAACCCAGAAAACCAAACAAGAATACAGAAAAAATGTGATCAAAATGAGGACTGAAAGCTGGCACAACAAAGCACTGCACGGCCAATTTCTGGAGAAAATCAAAGACAAGGTGGATAACGAAAAGACCTGGCTGTGGTTAACAACTGGAACTCTGAAAAAGGAAACTGAATCCCTGATTTTAGCCGCCCAAGAGCAAGCCATCAGAACAAATTTGATCAAGGCCAAAATTGAAAAATCCTCAGATGATGCAAAATGCAGATTGTGCAAAGAAGCTGATGAAACTGTAGATCATGTCCTCAGCTGCTGCAAAAAGATTGCCCAGACTGAGTACAAACAGAAACACAACTAAGTGGCCAAGGTGATCAACTGGAATTTATGCAAGAATTACAACATAAGAACAGCTAAGAACTGGTGGGAACATTGTCCACAGAAAGTAATGGAAAATGAGAAGGTCAAGATCCTGTGGGACTTTCGAATCCAAACGGACAAAGTGTTGAAACACAATACACCAGACATCACCGTGATCGAGGATAAGAAAGTGACCATCATCGACATAGCAGTCCCTGGTGACAGCAGGGTCATTGAAAAAGAACATGAGAAGGTCACTAGATACCGCGATTTGAAAATCGAGCTTCAGCGTCTTTGGCACAAACCGGCTGAGGTCGTCCCAGTGGTAATCGGCACGCTGGGTGCCATCCCAAAAACACTAGGGCAGCACTTGAAACATCTTCGAATTGACAAAATTAACATCTGTCAAATTCAGAAGGCAGCCCTAATGAAGGCCAACAACCAGCTAAAGCTCTGGCAGCTGTGAAATATACAACAACAACAACAACAACAACAACAACAACAACAACAACATCAACAACAGGCTTGGACAAATGTACCACAGTGGCATTGAAGAAAGGGAAAATTACTGACAGTAAGGGCATAGAGATGCCTAATGGAAAAACCATAAAGTTCAATCAACCTGAAGCCTATAAATACCTGGGCATACTACAGATGGACAGTATCAAGCATGGACATGTGAAAAATGTGGTCAGCAGATAATATGTCCAAAGGGTCAGAAAAATTTTGAAGAGCAAATTAAATGGCGGGAATACGATCAAGGCTATCAACACCTGGGCCATACCCGTCATCAGGTACACTGCGGGAATAATCAACTGGACGCAAGCAGAGCTGGACAATCTGGACAGAAAAACAAGAAAACTGATGACAATCCACTACTCATTACACCCGCGTAGTGATGTTGACAGACTTTACCTACCCAGAAAATCAGGAGGTAGAGGGCTTCTGCAAGTGAAGCAAACGGTCGAAGAAGAGAAACATGCACTGGCAGATTATGTGAAAAACAGTGAAGAACCAACATTGATGGAAGTCAACAGCAGAAGACTGCTCAAAGTGCAAAAAAACAAAGAGTGAATACTGTAAAAATACAGTGCAAAGCAAAAAAGAAAACTGGCAAAAGAAGGCTCTCCATGGACAGTTCCTAGAAAAAATTGAGGACAAAATTGACAAGGAAAAAACCTGGTTGTGGCACACAAATGGAACTTTGTCTATGAGTGTGTGAAGCCATAAAGCAAAGATCAAAGGATGAATGGGCAGATGGCAGGGGTTACATATAGGCTGGTTACATATATTTCAATAATTATTTTAGGCTGGGTCTGGGAATGCCTCTCAGTCAACTAGGTAGCATCCCACTGACACAAAGCCATTTAACGTCATTCTTTTCCATCATTTTCTTAAAACTGCAAGTGCTCCTTTTATTATGTGGTGGTTTTCAAACTCCCCTCCCCCCATGAAGTAATAGTATTATCTTTTTGGATCTAAAATTTTATCTGCAAACCTGAGACATTTTTCAGGTTTATAGAAAGATCAGCCTTGCTCATTCATGGTTCCGTTCTCTAAATTTAAGCATCCCCAGATCTGGCCAGGTCAACAATACAAAGTTTTGGCAGGGTGATAGAAGCCTAGTAGGGTTCATGTCCATGGTTTTAAGGGTCTATAAAGTCTGCACCTTGAGCTAGCAACGGAACTCTTAGCAGCATCTGTCAGTATCGAAGGCCCTTTCTGCACAGCAGAAAAGGCACCCCTGCACTGGCAGGAATTCTGCCGGTGGAGGGGTGGGGGCCGTTCGCACTGGAGCGTGCGAATGCCCCCCGCAGAGGCCGGCACAGAAGAGGCCTCCTAAGACCCGCCCACGCTGCCCTCCGACCTCCAGGGGTTGGAGGACAGTGAGGGAAGGTCTCAGCAGTCCAGTAGAGTGACGAAGGCGACGAGGTGAGTGGGAGAGGGACGGGGAAAACTGTGTGTTCCCGGCGGTGCCGTTCGCACTGCGCTGGCGGGAACGCGCTGTTTTCCCAAAAACCTCCCTCCAGGAGGGATGTTTTGGGAGGCGGCCTGACTCCGCCCTGGGGCTGGTGGAGGGGAGCCAGGTCGGCGCTGCTGCATTTTAGCAGCGCCGCCTGTGTGAACGGCTCCCTGGGGACGGCGTTTTTGCTGTCCCCAGGGCGCCGTATATGGCCTGTGTGGAACGGGCCGAACAGTATCTGTCAGGTTTCCAATGGCCAGTGAGAAAGTCTGCAGGGCAAAAGCCCTATCAGGCCCCATACATTTTCTAAAAGCGCTTGGCAGGCACCAGTAAAGATATTAGCGAGTGTCCATAGGGTGTTGAATTGGAAACCTGAAGAACCAGGTTCGAATCCCCACTCTGCCTTGGAAGCTTGCTTGGTGAATTTGGGGCAGTCGTTTCCTGGCTGTTAACTCTTCACAGGGTTATCGAGAAGGTAAAAGAGAGCATTGGAGGAGGGGGGAGCCATGTCGCCATCTGCCTTGAGTCCTTATTAAGAGGAGGGGGGAAGAGAAATTAGGCTATAAATATCTGGAATAAAAATAAGCATAAGAAGAGGTATTTAATGAAAGTCTTTCATATGTATTGTCGAAGGCTTTCACGGCCGGAATCACTGGGGTGCTGTGTGGTTTCCGGGCTGTATGGCCGTGTTCTAGCAGCATTCTCTCCTGACATTTTGCCTGCATCTGTGGCTGGCATCTTCAGAGGATCTGAGGATCTTCAGATCCTCTGAAGATGGATCTTCAGATCCTCTGAAGATGCCAGCCACAGATGCAGGCGAAACGTCAGGAGAGAATGCTGCTAGAACACGGCCATACAGCCCAGAAACCACACAGCACCCCAAAGTCTTTCATAGTTAGAGATTCTTACTCTCACGTGAAAGGAAAAAGTCTGGAAGTACAGTGCTGAGGAGGATAAGTTCTGTCATCAGCTGCTTGTGGTATTTCTATATTTGAATATCTCAAAATACAAACCAGCATGGATATACTCTTCAGGGGAAGCCAATGTGCTCGGGTTCCCATTCTACCCGTCTTCCAGATCTGATCTTCCAGTGTAAATTCTACTAAATGTTTCATTAGCTAACCAAACATCCGAAGCGATTTCCCTTTTACTGAGAGTCGTTGCATTAACAGAAAGAAGCATTTCTCAGTAAACGAAATCCTTATTTTAGTCATCGTCACCATAATCTCGTGGGATAACATGGGGGCGTTCTGTCATTGTTTCTGCAGACTTATGCTGCAACAGAAGCAGGCTGTTCCCTTCACTGTGAAGCAACAAAGGGAAAGGTAGCAAATCTCTGGATCTTCATGAGTCGCGACACGTCTTCTCTGCTACGAGACAGGCGTGATGGGGTTTCTGTGAACCTCTCGAACATACCAGAGGCTTGACTCTGTTCCCACCACTATGTGAATGGAGCCTCCAAAAGTACCACCCCACAGGATTTATTTTAAGGGTTTTTCCCCTCTACCGCACAGGCAGCCAGTACATGGTTCTCCACTTCCTCCTTACATTCTGAAACCAAAAGTGAAAGGAGAGAGGGATAGGAAAATGCAAATAGGTAGGGAAAGATACCAACAGGAACCAGGATGAGTAGGGATGCCAGTTCTGGGTTGTGGAATTCCTTCAGATTTTGGGAGTAGAAACTGAGGAGGGCAGGATTTGGGGAGGGGACAGACCTCTGCCCGGTACAGTGCCATAAAGTCCATCTTCCAAAGAAGCCACAACGCTCAAGGAATTTTCACATCTCTGGGGGTTTAAATGGTTTTGGAAATTCCCAGAATGTCCTGATATCACTTCTGGTCCCCGAACAGGAAGTGCTGTTACAAACATTCTAGGAATTTGAAGATCTCTGTGGTGGAAACCAGAAGGAATGTCCTGGAGTTGGTTGAGTCTATCCCCCTCCCATTTACCCCCAAACTGGTCCTTTGAGCAGGGGAGTGGGCATTGCTATAGAACTGTACTAGGGCAGCATAGAGATCTGTGCTGTATGATGACTGCTGTTATAATTCAGAGAAGGAGACAGAATGCAGGCCAAGGAACCGACAGAAAAATTTGCCTTAGAGGAGGGTATGTATGCCAATAAAGGCTTGTGTGTGTGTCTTAGAGGAGGGTTGAGGATGTGGGGGGGGGGGGGCTGGCAGCGGCCTGTGACTTTCCAAAGAGGCAGGCTTAAGTGTGTTCCCAGGGCTGAGTTCTACAGAGCAGGAAGAAGTCACTTCAAGCTGGGGGTTGCCCACTTCAGTCTGAAAAATTCCCGGTGATGGGTGTGTGTGTGTGTGCGTGCGTGCGTGCGTGCGTGCGTGCGTGCGTGCGCGCATGCCTGGGGACGGAGGAGTTTGATGTGAGGACTCAACAGTGATATGATGCTGCCATTTCCTCCCATGGAACCTATCTGTTCAGTTGGTTTAGTGCTGTGGGGAATTTTCTGCATCTCCCCCGGCCCCATTTGTTTTAGAGGAATAACCCTGCTCCTTGTTAAATCCCATAGGCCCAATTGCTTGCATGCACACACACACACCATATAGCACACTGGACAGGGTTGTGGTGGTTTTTGGACGCTGCACAAAATGTGTCTACCTTCATATTTGAATAAAATATGCCGGGGGAGGGCGGTATATAAGTTCAACCAATAAATAATAAATAAATAAAAGGAGCGAGCCCCTTTTCTTGGGAACTGAAGACACACAGAATAGAATGCGGGAGACTCGGTTTACGAGGAGGGCTGCAGGTGTGAAATTACAAGTGTGCTGGGACTGGTTTCCAGCATTGGAAGTTGCCAGATGACTTGGCTCTGAAGCTTGTCTTTGAGAGTAGATTTTTAAACGTGTGCCTAGAACTCACGGGGAGGGTAGAAGGGAGAACAGTCTGCAACTTCCTCCTTGGTCTGCAGATGTCTCTTGGGGAGTTAGTCAAACTGTTGCTCATCCCAGCTGTTGAATTTCAGCTGAAAGTGAAGCAGCGAATGGTACGTGGGCCCACACAGGGTCCATAGCTACAATTTGCAGTTGCCCATAAGCGTGTGACCCTGTTCCCGTTTCCTCCAGTTTGGCGCCTCAAATCCACCTGAGTTTACAAGCATCCTGTCTTTGCCTCAGAGCGAATGCCGTTTAGCAACAGAACGTTCTAGCAGTTCATAATGGGAAAGGAAATTGAATCCCCGTCAGGATTGCTTTGGGGAAACAAAAACAAAGTGCCCAAAGTCTATTAAGAGACCCTGGGAATGATTTGGTGCCAAGTCTGTTAGCTGGTGGTAGAAGCCAGAAGCCATTCAAGTGTGTGTGAACATGTGGGGGGGGGGGGGGGAGATACTGGGACCGCCATGTTTTCTACCATCTAATAGCAGTTTAAATTATGTTGCATGAACCTTAAATAAACAGTGTCCCGTTCCCCAGTCCTCCAGATCTGAAATTCTACAGCAGGGAAAGGGAGGAGAGGAGACGATGGGTTTATGGAAGGGCAGGTGTTTTTTTAAAAACGTAAGCTTTAAATGCTACTAAATACTGGTTTGGTTTATTTATGTGCAGTCCTGTCCTTTTCCCAAGGAGTGCAGGAGGCATTCTTGGGTCCTGTCGGTTTTCACAGCAGTTTGAGAGAGGTGAGGCAGAAGCAGAGAAAGAAATTGGCCCACGGGTCAGACAAACAACTTTGTGTCGGAATAGAGGATTTGAACCAGGGTAATCCTGGGTTCCTTGCCAATTGATTCTTTAAACCCGGTTTGGCTTCTGAAGGGAAATAGATTTTTAAAAAAGTTTTCACGTGCCTTAAGGATAAAGCACGGCAACAACAAACTAGATCGAAACAGGTGGAGGAAAAGCTGGATTAAAGCTTGATTATCTGCAGAAGGACAGGGTTTTGCTCTTAAAACCAGGGGTCTTCAAACTATGGCCCTCCAGATGTTCACAGACTCCCATGAGCCCTACCACTTGGCCATGCTGGCAGGGGCTGATGGGAATTGTAGTCCATGAACATCTGGAGGGCCATAGTTTGAAGACCCCTGCTTAAAACAATCCATTTCACTTCAGAAAATGTTATCCTTGAATGTGCAATTTTAAACACACACTGATTCTGTGTAAAGGATTCAATGGTGGTGATGAGAAGGGCAGCCGCCTGGCCTTGAGTACATTCCACAGCCCGGGCGATGGGCCAGCTTCTCCGGCGGAGACCTTATCTCTGCGAGGGAGATGAGACCTCCGTTCCCATGGGAATCCGGGAGGGGGGATGGGATGGACAGAGTTATAACCTGTGTTTCTGGCGGGAGATCTTATTCCTGCCACTGCGTGTACTTGAGCTTTCTACACCAAAGAGCCTTTTATTTCTGCTTCTATGGAATTCCTTACATTGTGGCAGGAATCCTAAACCATCTATATTCCTAGTGCAGTGGACCTCTGGTGCCTCGGCATGGAGAGGTTGGATGTTTCTGGGGAAGGTGCGGTAGCCCCCAAAGAGGGCTCCGACCTGTCCCTTCTGGATCTGGAGGAACCGGCGGGAGAACGGGTCTCGCTGGTGACTCTTTCCCGTCCTCGTATCAGCACGAGTCTTCCTTTACTTCGCTGGAACGAGGGACGTGAAGACGACCATGGGGACTTACATGAGTCGTTTGGGGCGCTGTCTATGGATCGAGCGCCTGTGGATCGGATATCTACCCGTTTTCGTATGGATTACAAACCTCAGATGCAACCTGTCCACGGAGGAGACGGGCCTGACCACCTTTCATGCGGCAACCCAGGAGTCCATTGAACGATTCCTGGACTCGTATTTGGTGATGCTCCCAAAGAACCACCGTGGCACAGCACTGGGGCCCGTCCGAAGACCACCGGTGACACTGGGACTATACCAGGGATTGGGAGGGGTATCCGTACCGTCTTCCGATCGGACCCCCCTGATCCCGGACCAGCGGCTGCACCTGAGATGCCCCGTGGAGCCACCGGTGGGCGCGATGCCTCGCGTCCAGGCGGCGAGGAGTCGGAGAAAGCCTGCCCTCCCAGCCGGATCTGTTCCCTCTCCCATCGAAAGAGAGCTGGGATGAGGAAGTGGGCCGACTGCGAGATGCCCAAGAAGCATGGGCCCGTGAACGCCAGCTATGGGAAGAGGAACGGGAACAGCTGCAGCAAGAGCGTGAAAACCTGCAGAGACCGGGAGCAGCAGCGCAAAGAAGTCCAACTTCGAATTGGACCGTGCCAAGGATGCGCTCAAACGGCAATATGCGCAGAATCTATCAGGTCCATGATAAAGTCCTGGAACACTCCAAACTGAACTTACAGCGCCAACGTGAGAGTGTTCAGGCCTTAGCGCACTCAAAGTGAACTTACTGCAGCTGTTTCAACGGGACGAACTGGCTAAATTGGAGCGAGAGAAAGCAGCTTTGCATGCGCACCAGGATGCATTGACTCGCAAGGAGAGGGCGCTGGCTGCCGTGGGGAGGGAGCTGAGGGAGCGGCAGGCCAGGGCAACCGAAGTTGGAGTTTACGCTGTCACGGGTACAGGCGGCGCCCGGGGGGCGACGCTGCTGGGTCCAGCCACCTTCCAAGGACGGCTCCCACCGGAACACCAGCGGCACCGGGCGCTGATACCTCCACCGATTCCGGCCCCCCCTGCGCAACCGCTGCCTCAGCCCGCTCAACTCTGCGCAACCGCCGCCCCTGCGGGCGCCAAGGGCCGTGGAAAGGGGTTACTACAGACCTCCAATACCTGCCCGTTTCGATGGGACCGCTTCTAAACTTCCCTACTTCATCTTGCAACTTCGATGCCCACATGGAGGGACTATGATGATTTATACCCGGTCTGAGCGCGAAAAAATACGGGACATCGGCTCAGTCCTGGATGGGGCAGCAGCCGACTGGTTTGTGACTCTTTTGAACCTGCAAGATGAAGATTCTCGCACGGTGCCCGCATTCCTCCAAGCCTTGAGGGCTCGCTTCCAAGATCCAGAGTGCGGAAAATGAAGCTATCCGCTACCATCAAAACTATCCAGCAAGGCAACCGCTCGTTTGCAGAATTTGCCCGTGGAATTTCGTGCGGCGGCTGCTCGACTCCCTCCAGAGTGGCCTGAGCGCATGAAATGCGAATACTTCTCAGATGCTGTCGACAGCAAGCTGCGTGAAACAGTGTTTTAATTCGGGTCCCCGCACTATTGCTGATTGGATTACATTGGGATCCCAAGTGGCGTCTCGCTTGATGCACGCTGCGTGCCGGAGGCCGCCCACGCCAAGCGACCACTGCGTCCACCACGCCTAGCCCAGCCGCCCCTACCGAGACCCCCTCCGCGCGCCGTCGCCGGCTGGGTTTGTGTCTTAACTGCGGAGGTCCCGGTCACCTAGCCGCCAACTGCCGAAAAAACAGAAGCCAACCACTCCCGGCCGCTGCGCACCCCATCTGCCAAGCCACAGCGCTCCAATCTGGGCCGCCCCCAACGGGCTCATCTAAAGCAGTCATCGAAGGCGACCTGGAGGAGGGGGACGCAGCAGTTTGCCTTTCTTCAGCCCCAATGGACATGGGTTCGAGCTCCAGGCAGCGGTGAGTGAAGGCAGCTCCCATTACAATCCAAGCGTTTCTGGCCAACCCCGCTAAGCATACTTGTATTATAGCCTCAGCCCTTGTGGATTCTGGCTGCTCCCATTGTTTAATGCGGCCCCAGGTGGCGGAGGAGCTAGGTCTAGACCAAATCCCCTGGCTAAGCCCATACCCTTCACCCAAATGGACGGCAGTCCTCTCGGGAGCGAAGGACCGGCCCAGTTCAAAACGCAACCGGTTCTCCTCCGCTGCGCCGACCATTGGGAGAAAATTAGTTTTATTCTGGCGCCAGTGGCCAAACACTCCATAGTTCTGGGCATGCCATGGTTGTTGTTACATGAACCAAAATTCCTTTGGAAAGAAAGGATCTTGGAATTCACTGACCCTCCCTGCGGAGAACACATGAATTGGGGGGAAAACTCGACTTCTCCTGACACACACACCCCACTGGCTTCATCAGCGATTGCTCCCGATTCTACCGGCATCCCACCGGCGTACCAAGATCTGGCCCGGGTATTTCAGGAGCAAGAATGCGATCAGTTGCCACCCCATAGAGACACTGACTGCAAAATCATAATACAGCCAGGGGCGCAACTGCCCAAAGGTAGAATCTACCGTATGAGTCCCAATGAGGAGAAGGAACTTCGTGCCTTCTTAGACAAGAACCTCGCTCGCGGGTTCATACGGCGGGCTACCAAACACACACATGCTGCTCCTGTTTTGTTTGTAAATAGAAAGATGGGTCTTTACGGCTCTGCACAGATTACCGAGGTCTCAATGCAGTCTCCCTGTCCAATAAATACCCTTTGCCTTTGATCAAGGACCTTTTAGACGCATTGGGCAAAGGACGCATCTTTACTAAGTTGGACTTGAGAGAAGCTTACTACAGGGTCAGAATTGCTGAAGGCTATGAACACTTGACTGCATTTAACACAAAGTTTGGACAGTTTGAATACTTAATAATGCCATTCGGGTTAAGTGGGGCCCCCGGGGCTTTTATGGCCCTTATCAACGAAGTTCTCCATGATTTATTGTACAAGGGAGTAGTGGTATACTTAGATGACGTTTTAATTTATTCACAAACCATGGAAGAGCATGAAGCATTGGTTCGGGAAGTATTAAAACGCTTGCTCAACAACTCCCTCTTTGCCAAACTTTCCAAGTGCTGTTTCCACCAAACCCTCTATTGACTATTTGGGTTACCGAATCTCGCCCGAGGGCCTACAAATGGATCCTGCTAAGATTGATGCAGTCCTCCAATGGCCGGCCCCCACCAACCGAAAAGAACTCCAATCTTTTCTAGGTTTTGCTAATTTCTATCGTGACTTTATACCCCAATTCGCTGAACTGACTCTCCCTCTCACAGACCTCTTGCGCACTAAGGGTAAAGATCCACTGTCCGCCAAGCCCGGGGCCCCCCTTTCCTGGTCTGAAGAGTGTCAAACAGCCTTTCAGCTCTTAAAGTCTGCTTTTACCACCGAACCTATCCTAAAGCACCCTGACCCAGATCTCCCGTTTGTGGTTCACGTGGATGCCTCGGACAAAGCTTGGAGCAGCCCTGTTGCAGAGAAATAAAGATGATAGGCTGGTTCCGTGTGCTTATTTATCAAAGAAATTCTCTGGTGCTGAACTCAACTGGACTGTGGGGGATAAAGAGACTGCGGCCATTAAAGTAGCCCGCTCCACCTGGCGCCACTGGCTGGAGGGGGCTAAACACCTTTTCAAGTTTGGTCGTATCACAAGAACTTGGCCGCCCTCTCCTCACCACTCAAGTTGTCCGCAAAGCAACTTCGTTGGGCGATTTCTTTTCTCGTTTCTCTTTCACGGTCCATTTTTTCCCGGAAAAACCAATAAACTGGCTGATGCGCTCTCGCGCCTACCGGGGAGGGGTGGAGCCGGCTTACGGGACATTCCACGCACTGTTCTCTCCCCCTCCCAATTGGGGCTGGCTGTCACCGATCTCAGACATCCACTCCTCCTTCTCCGCCCATTCCCAGCCTGGTCTCTCCTTTCCTACGGGAACTTGAGGAGGCGGGCGACGCGAGCCTCGGCGGAGGAAGGCGACTCCCAGTTGCGTTTGGAGAATGGCGTTTGGCGGCGGGGGGATTGTTGGTATGTGCCTCCCTCCCTCCGGCAAGCAGGTTCTCGAGGCCTGCCACGATGCCCGCTCGGCTGGACATTTTGGCTTTCTAAAAACTCTGCATTTGGCGCCGTCAATTCTGGTGGTAGCGAATGCGCTAAGGACATTGAGACATTATATTAAAGGTTGCTCTGTTTGTGCAGAAGCCAAGACCGTTCCGGGAAAGCCCCATGGTCTGTTGAAACCTCTCCCGGTGGCCTCCGCGCCCTGGGAAGTCATCTCCATGGATTTTATTACAGATTTGCCAGAAAGTCATGGCAACACGGTCTTGTGGGTGGTGGTGGACTTATTTTCTAAACAAGCCCATTTCATTCCATGTGCTTCCATCCCCTCCGCTCCTAAGTTGGCTCGTCTGTTCATTCAGCATATTTACCGTCTACACTCCGCCCCCCGTTAAGGTGGTCTCCACATGGCCCTCAATTCATTTCAAAGTTCTGGAAAGCTTTTCTAGGGTTGTCAGGGGCCGACCCGGCGGTTGCCGCAACTCCCACGTTCAACGTGAAGGTGAGTCGGAGAGAACGAACAGAACCCTAGAGCAGTATTTACGTTGTTACACCACCTACCACCAAGACAATTAGTGCGAAGCTCATTCCGTTTGCGGATGCGCCTATAACAATGCGGTTCATAGCAGTACAAAACCCCTTTGAAATTGTGTCTGGTCGCTCCTTCCCACCGTTGCCGCAACTACCAGCGGAAGCATTGGATCCTCCCGAAGTTTCAACAATGGGATTTCATCCCTAGCGAGGGGTGGAAATCGGTCCAGACTGCCTTACAACAGGCTAAGGACTCCCAAAAGCTGCAAGCGGATAAGCACCGCTCGGATTTCCCTCTGCGTGTGGGCGCTTGGGTGTATTTGTCTACCAAAAATCTCAGAGACGTGCATAAATTTTCCAAACTAGGCAAAGATTCGTGGGACCTTTTCAGATTACTCAAAGTGATTAATGATGTCCCTGCCGATTGGATTTGCCTAACTCTCTTAGTAACATTCATCCTGTCTTCCATTTCCAGTTTACTCAAGGAGGCTCCGTTTCCGATGCCTGGCACGACTTCGCCGGAGAGACCCCCACCGACTATTATTGATGGCCACAAGCATTACGAAATTGACGCCATCCTGGACTCGCTTTAATCGCAAACGCTTGCCATATTTAGTCTCTTGGGTGGGATATTCCTCTGGGTATAATCAATGGGTTTATTCCGAAAATATTGACGCCCCCGCCCTTATTTCTGCCTTCCACCGCGCCTTTCCGCACAAACCTGGGGGGGAGGGGTCTTCTTTAAGGGAGGCAGAGTGTAAAGGATTCAATGGTGGTGATGAGAAGGGCAGCCGCCTGGCCTTGAGTACATTCCACAGCCCGGGCGATGGGCCAGCTTCTCCGGCGGAGACCTTATCTCTGCGAGGGAGATGAGACCTCCGTTCCCATGGGAATCCGGGAGGGGGGATGGGATGGACAGAGTTATAACCTGTGTTTCTGGCGGGAGATCTTATTCCTGCCACTGCGTGTACTTGAGCTTTCTAAGATGTCTGAATAAACGGTCTTTTACACCAAAGAGCCTTTTATTTCTGCTTCTATGGAATTCCTTACATTCTGCAATTAAAAATAAAGACTGCATTATGATTTTGCTTTACATGAACATAAAGTGGCGGAACAGACCTGCGGGCCCTATACTGCCCCTGCCCTCTCCCAGGGATTCCCAACTCCGGGGGGGGGCTCTCTCTCTCTCTTTCTCTTCGGTAACCACTGCCACCACCTGGCCAATGTAGGAATTGTCCACTGGAAGGGTCAGCCCCCCACCCCCACGCTTCCCTTCCAAACTCTTTGCCTCTTTGTCTCCTGCATCTCCACTCCTGGGCATGATGG